>NW_015387521.1:0-14594 GCF_001527695.2 Protobothrops mucrosquamatus | reverse complement strand
ATGTACTTTAATGCACTTGAATATTACAACAGAAGTTTGAAAACCTGTCATTGCCCCTCTCTACTTTAACATATATCTAACACAATCAAGGCAAAGTTGTTTATAATTTCTTTCTCATGCTTTCTACTTCCTTGGGACTCAAAATATCTTTTCTGTTAGGCTCAGCATTCAACTTTCCCTTTATTGGATCAATCCAGACAGTATTCATTCACCCAAAGGATGGCAATTCTTGAAAAACATCAGGCTAGGCCAGTGATGGCAAACCTTTTAGAGACCGAGTGCCCAAACTGCAACCCAAAACCCACTTATTTATTGCAAAGTGCCAACACAGCAATTTAATCTGAATACTGAGGTTTTAATTTAGAAAAAAACAACTCATACATTAACATCTTTTGTCTTAAAAGAAAAACACAATAACAAAGCTTTCAATGATACAAACAACTTTTTACTGAAAGGTAAAAGTTTACATTTGGCATGCTTTTGAACAATTAATGTGATTTTTGCTGTTGTATGCATGCTGATAATTTGTCTAAACTTGGCTTATACTTTGTAAGTTTGAGAGCAATATATGCAGCACTCAGGTCATCTGTTAGTCTGTTTCTGGTGTCAGATTTGATATAATTCAAAGCTGAAAACAGCGCGCTCGTTCAAGAGGCTTGTTTTGGCTAGGAAGGGGCTTGAAAAATGGCTTTTTCCTGTGAAAACTTAGCCAAAGAGTGAGGCGCACATGCCCACAGAGAGGGCTTCGAGTGCCCCCTCTGGAAGGCGTGCCATAGGTTCACCACCACTGGACTAGGCTGAGGTTCTCACTGCGTCTCATATTTTTCTCTTACTTAAACATTAATCTTCCAGTTGTAAATTACTTGAGACAAGTTTGGATTTAAAGGATTTTGTCACATTAGGGAATGGAGGTGTCAAAATGAGTAAATAATCTTACTTAGTATTTTTCTATTGTGCATTAGTCTTAAGTAATATGGCATCCTCTAGATTTAAATAATAATTTGATGTTGGCAGCAAATACATTGTAAACAATACAGAATGGAAACATATTTTTCCATGAAAAAAATAGGATGATTTACTATTAAGTGAAGGATTTGCTTGTGGTTGGTTTAATTATTATAAAATTTTTGAAAGATTTAAATTTGATAAAAAAAGTTTTGTTTTCACAGGAACAAAATCTGAATTAGACATTAATTTATGTTCTGGAGATGACCACTTGATTTCTAAAGTATATATAATGTTACTTAAGATGAACCTAGAAGATGAATATGCTAAATAGCGTATGATAAAATGGTCAATTTTTGGGGGGGGTATAATATAATGTTAGATAAATGGGAGAATGGATGGATGAATGGACACCCTATATTTTGAAAGAAAACATTTATAAAATGATGTATCATTGATACTTGACCCGAGACAGACTAGTAAAAATATATAAAGGGATTTCTAATAAGTGCTGGAAATGTAATCAAAATCCAGGTTCATTTTATCATATGTGGTGCTCTTGCAAATATGAGAAAACATACTGGATAAACATAACAATGACAATGCAAAAATATTTAAGATACAAATATTAATGAAATGTGAACCTTTTCTTTTAGGTATGATGCACAAACCAATTGAAAAATAATTTGGGGTGCTATTCCTTTACATGGTGATGGCTGCGAGGATTGTACTTGCCAAACACTGGAAAGAAAAAGTGTTTGGCAAGTACTTGCCAAACACTGGTGAAGAATGGATTTTGAAATTGACTGAACTAGCAGAAATGGTATATACATATACACCCCACAACAGGGCAGTGGCCACAGGATAGGAGGCACTGGGGGACCATCCTTATAGCAATGTGTACCCAGATACATCCAAAGCAGGCAAAGAGAGCGACAACAAGAGAGGCGATGATCCCCGAGCTTACGAATATACAGACGGATGCGAGACTATTAGAAGCAATATGGTCAACTGGGGCGGGTAGACCGGTAATGCGTTCTAGAAGCAGAGCGCACAAACTGCCGGTCTTATGAGCAGGCTTTCGAACCTCCGGCATTCCACTCTGATGACCCGACAAAAGCTAAGTTTATCAAACAGTTATTAGTTTATTAAACAGTTGTTTTTATATTTATCCCAGTGTTCGACTATTTCTCTCAATTTATATATAATATATACTTTTGTTTTGTTTCATTTTGTTTGTTTTATAGTTTTGTATTTTATTCTCTATGATAAAACAATAAATAAATAAGAAGAAAGAAAAAAATAGGATAATGAAGACTACAGAATAATATATGCTTTCTTGAGAAAAATGCCTAAATAACCAAATGTTTCTAAAAGGTGATTATAAAGTTCTGTACCCACCAGATCCTACTAGAGTCTTTCAATAAGGACAGTGTTATGATTCCAGTGCACAATTAATCTTGAATTATTGATATGAAGCACATCCAGTTGACAAAAACAATCATTTTGCAAACTCAACTACAGTCTTTCTCCACATGAGCATTCACAAGAATGGGAGGTAGATTTGCATTTAGTGTCATAATACATTTACACTAGTGCAAGTATAAAAATAATGCAAGTATAAAAAGAATGAAGTTTGCATCATAACACCTTTTTATTATTTGCCTTCCCTGTATCCATGCTTCCGCACCTTTGGGCCACAGTATTTCCTCATTTTAGTAAAATTTTCTTATAAAATCTGACAATTGAGAGATTCTGCTCTTGTTGAACAGAACATATTCATATTCCCTTCCTGACCCTTATTTATTTATTTAAAAAAATTATATAGCCATCTACTCACTTACAGCGATTCTAGGTGGCTTACAAGCAATAACATACAGTATAGAAGGAAACACCACCCCCGGCCAACAACACAAAGTCAAATAAGTCATTTGATAGGCTCCATCCCATTCTGGGTTCCCCAGATCCACTGGCAAAATCAATTGTTCAGGGCCTTACAAAAGAGTGTCAAAGTGGGGGCTGGTCTAATTTCTGAAGGGATGACACTCCAAAGGGAGGAAGCCCTCACCGAGAAGGCCCTTCTTCTGGGTCTCACTAGATGTACCTCTTTAGGGTACGGGACCCACAAATTTCTTGCCTCCCACTCTAGTGGGTTGGGTGGATGTAACTGGCAAGAGGCCAGATAACCTGGTCTCAAGTCTTGTAGGGCTTTAAAGGAGGATCTATGACAATTTGCCATGGCCAACTTGCTGCGGCCAACTCGCTGTGGGACAACTAGTCATGGCCAACTTGTTGCAGGACAAGAGTTACACTAATATTAAAGAAATGGTGGAATAGAATTATTAAAGAAAGGATACAAAAGGAAGGATAAAATGAAATCTGAATGACAAAAATTAAAATATTTTTTTTATTTACTTTAAATAATTAAATTGAATTGTTCAATTGTCCCATGGAAAGTTGTCCTGCAGCGAGTTAGCTGTGATGAGTTGTCCCACAGTGAGTTGTCCATGGTGATTTGACCGTGTCAAGTTTGCCGCAGTGAGTTGGTTATGGTGAGTTGTCCCATTTGGTTTAAAGGTGACAGCACCATGAATTTCACCCAGAAGCAAATCAATAGCCTATGCAGCTCCTGCAGAAGAAGTGACACACCAAGGTCTGCACAAAACCATGTGCACACGAGGTCTGCACAAAACCATGCAGGCCGCTGCATTGTGAACCAACCAACTGGAACTTTTCAAGGGCAGCCCCATATAGAGCATGTTGCAATAGTCAAGATGGGAAGTGACTAGGGCATGACTGACCACGAGTAGGGATTGTTAGGGAAGGTGCACAATCTGAAGTTATGCAATGGGGCTGTTTGGGGCAATGCCACCCCATCCAAGACCAGAGGTGGGAATTCTCCATGGACCAAAGAACCTCAAACCCAGAGCCACTTGATCTTGCCAGGGTTCAGTTTCAGCCTGTTGCTCCCCATCCAGCCCGTGGGACTCTGCAAAACAGTGCCACCTATCAACATTGAATGAGACCAGCCACAAAGGAAGGAAGTGAACCAGGACAGTACAAAGCCCCCACTTCCAACCCCCAAAGCCACTCCAGAAGGATATCACAGTTGACAATATCAAAGGCTGCCGAGAGTTCACGTAGAGCAAGGATGGATGCACTACCCTCATCCTGAGATAGGCCTTGATAGCAGCTCTTACCCATTCAATCGAGTTCATCCCTTGTCTTACGCCAATAGCTTTCTAGACATCTCTTCATCCATTTCATTTCTTTTAGTTCTTCCGTATACAATGGAGGACAAAGAGATCTACAGGTGAGGAGAGTTGCAGGGGCACAATCCATCCAGAGCCTCAGTCACCTTCCTATTCCAAGTAGTGACTAAGAACTCAGTAGGACTGTGTAGCAGATTCACAGTTATAACCCCCAGATCCTTCTGGAACCCATCCGGGTCCATTAGTCACTGTGTGTGTATGTGTGGACCAATCTAATAGGTTGCTGCAGGGAGGGGCATACAGCTCTCAAGAAGCTCATTGCCATCAGACTGTGATCTAACCATGACAGGGGAACCAAAGACAGGTTCACCAATTCCAAATCACATAGGCACTGCTCCAATAAGAACACCAAATTGGGTATGTGACCACTATTCCTAGTCAGGACCTGGATATCCTGGGACAAGAAGTCATGGTTCCCATGAAATCCTGGGCAACCTCCGACTCCCACCCTTAGGGATGGCAGGCTGAAGTCCCCCAGAACTATTAAGTCTGGGGAACTCCACTGCCAGCTCTGCGGTGAGGTCCAGGAGCCCGGGTAGTGGAGCTACCACACAGCAGAGAGGCTGATACAGTAACAGCCGCCCACATGATCCTTTGAGTCCGTGGCTGGGTCTCACGGCTGGGCACGTTTTGGAGGCATGGAAGCAAGCAGAGATTCTTTGGTAACAACAGCCACTCTCCCTCCCCGGCCCTGAGGTCTAGGCTAGTGCCGTGCTTAATAACCCACTGGGCACATTTCTGAAAGGGGAACACCTCCCTCTGGGCCCAACCAAATCAGCCGTCTCTTCAATAATCAAATCAGTAACAAGGCAAACCTTATTCAGGCTGATCTGACATTTAAAAGCAGCAGCCTAAACTAGCACCCACAGATCTGTTGACCAGGTAAATAAGGTGAGTGCAGGGGGCAGAACATGAAACTGGTACTAAATACTGAGATCATGTTCCCTGTAAATGGCTTCCCCCTTGTCTCCCATATCCCCTATTTCCTGACATCACAAAAAACTGCCCTCACCTGCCTTCCCTACGAACCATTCCATCTCCCATCTTCCACACTCTTTACTGCTCTAGAAGGGGAACCTCCTCCAGCTGACAGTCAGCAAGGTGAGCCCGACAGACACTATAGCACTTGCTCCCAGCACCCTCAATATCACAACACCCCCTTCCTCACTGCAGCAGAAGGGTCACATCCAGCACCCTCTTATCCCCTAAGACACTCACAATACATCCATTCAATGCACAAACAATGCCCTGCCCAGTCGCTCTCACCCATCAGCAGGGAACCACTCCTCCCACCCCAAGCTCTCACCCAGGGGAGAGGGATAAACACACTCACCTGATTCCTTAACTTCAGGAATCAAATATAAATGACAAAATAATAACTGCCTGATTGTTTTCATTCAAATTTATATTTTTCTGTTTTCGGTACTAAGTTGATTCTAAGTTGATAGTTTCAGCTGAGATTTTGTTATACAATGCGTTATATACCAGAATCTGGTTTAACGTGCAGCACTCTGTATAGTATCCTCTTAGCATTGCTGAAATTACTTTTTACTTTTGATACTCCAATATAACTAATGCCCATTTTATTATTTAAATGAAACTCATAAAATTTCTGGATTACTTATTAATCTTTTTTCTGTTATTGTGGTGGAACTTATTTCCTTTTCTTATTAAACATAAGTATCATTTAAAGGAAGCTCCAGGGAAAAAACCCTGTATATTTCTAACCTGTATATTTTGTTATGAAAGATCTGAGCACAAATATGACCAATAAAAGTCAGCACATCCTTTTTTTGATTGAAGGCAACCAATATTAAATTTATAAAGTCAAATGATATTAATACACTACTAACAAATCATGTTGAAAGTAATTTATCAAGCCTTATGAATTATCTCCAGGACTTCAGTGATGAGATCAGTGCTGTAATGTGTTTTATGTGTAAGTATATGCTGTTAGAAAGTCACCATTATAAGACAGGAGCTGTTTAGATATACATTATAAAAACAAAATGTCTTTTTCAGCTTCCAAATGTATTTTATTTTGTCTCTGACTGCAATACAGTTTTTAAAGCATATATATATAAACTTTAACCTCATATCCACATATTTAGAAAAAACTATATAATAATGAGTTTATATGAATATACATTTAGCTTTTAATATTTGAATACATAAAATGTTTTAGAAAGAATTAGCATGAGTGGATGTATGTGTGAACTAATAGGAATCATAGGTTGTTGCATGTTACTAACTTGTATTTTGTTATACTACCTGAAAAATTAGGTAGACTCTGACTGCCCACTATAACCCATAATTATGTTGTTCTTGTCGTTGTAATTATTGTTGTTATTATTATTATTATTTCTTATTTGTAACACTGATCTGTGACCATAATAAAATTATTCTCATTACAAACTGGTGATAAGTTCAAATAAAATTTATGAGAAAGAACTTATTTCATGTATTCAGTTAGAGTCCTCACTATTTTAGTAGTATTATTTTATGGATCCCCCCCAATACTTTTAATATGGTGCCATCTTTATTCTACTAATTTAGAAAAACTGCTAACATCTGTTAATTTTTCTGATCCTGTTAAGCTCCTGGTTTTCTCAGTCTTTACGGCATCTGTAAAAAGTGGATTAATTTTCTGAGGATAATTTAAAAATACATTTTTAGTCAGAGAGAGAGGGAGGGAGGGAGAGGGAGAGGGAGAGGGAGGGAGGGAGGGAGGGAGGGAGAGAGAGAGAGAGAGAGAGAGAGACAGAGAGAGAGACAGAGACAGAGAGTACTGAATTTAAGACCCTGTCTCCTGACAACATCAAACAACAAAAAATACCTAATCTATTTATAATACCAGATCCCCAGCAAATTAAAGATAATTTTTGTATTTTCAAGGTAAATAACTAATAAGTGGGAGAAGATATATGTTTTATTTCTAAGTAAATATAAATGTTTATATTATTTTGTCATTGTCCTAAATTGTTATGGCATTTTGGAAATAAATGATACTTATGTTAATAGTGTATTGGAATTTGCATATATTCAGTTTAAGTCTTCTATAAAAGCAGGATGGCTAGATGATTGGCAGTATTCTATGAGTTTAATGGAATATGAATACAAGTTTCCCCATATTCTTTGAGGATTCTATTTCCAAATTCTTGTATTAATTAATTTTTACCTTTTAAATCTTTTTGAAAAAGAAAACCGAAGACTGATTTTCTTTTAAGTATAGTATATCAAAATATAATTGAACCTTATGAACAGAAGATATATGTAGCTAGCTTTACGTTCATTTAATTTAAATGACAAATGTATGTTTTTATCCCCAGGAGTAGTATTTGTTCGCATATGGCTGTTGCTTTCCATATGAATATTTATCAGTATATTTAATTGAAAACTCCTCAGTATGCTAACAAGCAATGGACCTTCAGTACTGTATGAGAAAGTTTTGTACCAAACATTGTTTCCCAAACTTTGTCCATATGCTTTTAGACTGGAAAAATTCCAATTCACTTTGGAAATGAAATATTTTATTTGCCAGACTCTGAAATAATTAAACATTTGCACTTTTGTAACTCTATTAGTCAATTAAATACATTTACTTACAAAATATTTAGATTTTTGAGACCTTGATAGAAGAATAAGATGCTACAATTTATTAAACAAAAATTATTCATGCATTAGAAGGGTTAGGTTTTTTTTGATATTATACTAATAACTTTCAACCATTGGAACTTTCAATTTTTTTAAACATTGAGGACAAAGCGAATTCATATTAATTGTCTTTCAGAAGATTTAGAAATGTTCAGACATAGAGTGTTCTAGATAAACAGAACCCAATTAAACAAATAAGTCAAAAGTATTATATGTATTCATTTATTTATTGAGAAAAACGATCCAAACTTTAAGCACCACTGAACATTAAGGACAAAGTGAATTCATATTAATTTTCTTTCAGAAGATTTAGAAATGTTCAGACATAGAATATTTTGTCATATATGCCACATATATTTTGAGATGAGAAATGCAAAACTAGAACATGCATGTTAGCATTTATCTTTTGACTGCTGTCATTCTGAATAACAATACTGTTGTGACAAAGAATAGAATGGGATGATCTCACTTGAGATGGCATTATGAAAAACATATCGGTTAAGTGGGAGAAGCTGTATTTCTTATAGAAGGAATATGGTTTCCACGAATGAAAATTCAATATTCCCTGGGGGTTCAGAATTAAATGCAGACTGTAATAATTACTCTAATTATGTCTGTTGTGATTCTACCTTTCAGTCTACATGAAACAAACATATAACAATTAGTTACACTTTCATTTAATTAATGAGCTTTAGGAGAGCCAGCTATTATTTCAGTTGAATTCTAATTCATTTAGAATAGGCCAAAGATAAAATTGTTTGTTTTAATTTGACAATAAACATGCCATGGGCATCAGGCAACACCATATTTATTTATTTCCTCCAGAGACTAAAGTTCTCTTTATTCATAGAAAAAAAACAACAGAATCAGCAGCAAGTGTTTGTTTTCCTAGTTTTTCTGGACTCTGAGCCTAAGCCTCATTTTCCTGGACTTTAGTTCAGACTTTGATTTTATTAAGTCTTTCATATACTTATATGGCTTCTGGAATCAACTGGTAAAAGGACTGCACATTATGTCTATTTGAAAATATATTGTATATTAAATCAGACCATTGGTCCGTCTATAGTTAATATTATCTATATTCTACCAAGAGCTCCCCAAATTACAGAAATGTTTTTCAGCTATACCTGAAATTAATCTAGTGCCTTTTCCATGCCAGCAGTGTGTCACAGACATCTTTAATGTGTATTAGGTCATCATGAGAACTTCAAAACTTGAGATAAAGTCCATAGTCACATTCTTAAACAGAACCTCCCGAATTCAGTAGATGTGTTGATATATATATGCATGGAAGATGGAGGTCCATATCTTTATTCATTCACTATCTCAGACTAACCTATTTAATAAAACACAGGATATGCAGCTTCTGTGTACTTGGGGATTCTCTGGCAAACGATGTTCATTATTCCTGCTCAAAAAAAGGTGAGGAGGCTTTGTTCTCATATTTTAATTCCACAACACTGCTGGTATCCTTCCACTGAACGATAACCTTTTGACTTTTGGCAAGCAAAACAGCCTTATTCCTTCACTGGCTGCTAAGATATTAATGCAACAGATTTTTAATTTGAGGAAAATGTACCAGCATATGGTAGTTAAAGTAGGTTTTTCAAAATTATAATATATCTAGGAGGAAGAGGAGAAAGATGAAAAAAAATATTTATTTCAGATATAAAATATTTATCTATTTATTGCTTTTTTAAAAATGAAATACAGTGGTGCTATCAATGTAGTCCAATTATATTGGAATCAAACATGTTAATGGTACATACATATATTGTACTGTATAGTTATGCCATTGCCATTTAAAAAAACATATTTTTCTCTAGAAAGCTCTTTTACTATGTTTTCTAGCTCAAGACAGGAAGGATCACCAAGTTTCATGGCCTGTTTTTGCTTATACTGAGAATTAAAGTGCAGGATGATACTGGTTTTTATTTATAAATCATAGCTATAGCAATTTTGTCAACAGAGTCACAAAACAGTTTTAAGCAAGGGGGTGGTTTCAGAGTCACCTATTATTCTCACAACATTCTTGTGAGTCCCTTCAACAAGATATGCAAAATGGATGCATCTGCAGTGTTGAGATCTGGACAAATGCTGACATTCTAAATAGAAAATATGGACAATTCCATATAAATAGCAGATTAAGCAAATGAGGAAACACATGCATATTCCTGGGTATCCTTGTCTGGAATAATTGCATTTACTTACATGTAACAAGCTGCCAAGTTGACTAGAAATATAGGGGGTCTTGAAAAATCAAGACTTGCATTGTAAAAGTAGTTAGGTTTTGCTACTTCTGAACCATGAACCTTTGGTAGGACATCAAAACTGAGCAGTACCTGAAGACCACTTCTCATTCTTGTTTCTGTTTTTGTGCCTTCAAATCAGTCTCATTCTGATTCTAATATATAAAATGTAACAGAAGAATCTTGTAATTTTGTTTCATTTTTCTCATTTTCTTATTAGTAAAAGTCCTGTCCTTATTTTGTATAACGTAATAGGACTAGCAGCTGAAACTGATCTGTATATTATAAGGCAGCAACCAAAGTAATTTCAGTAAGAAAGGGACATTTATTATGGAAAGTTATACTTTCTTTCCATCCATTCATTTCTTTTTAAAATTGGGATGCATAATCTTTTTGAATGTTGACATCATGTTCTGAAAAGTCTCAGAAAATGGGTACCATGAGGGAGTTGCCCATTCAACACTTAACAATATAGCCAATAAAATAATACCCATTTCTGAAAAGGCATCTTTACAAAGTTCCTTCCTCTGACACACCTAATCCTCATTATTAATAAGGGCTGATCGGTGAGGTGTACACCCAATGTCAGTGAGGTGTTAAAAAGAAAAGAAAAGATTTTTATGGGTATATGGTTTATGTCCGTGGTTTTTGTTAATTGTTAATTCAATTTGTTAATTGAAAAATTTTAATTACACTATATCGAATAATTTCATTACCTCGCCACACCACCGGATCACCATTTCAGTGAGCAGAGGGTGAACCTTCTAACTGAGTCCAATCCTAGGTAGATGTTTCTTTCCTATGGCGCAAAGAAAAATATCTGCTGTGAACTGCAGGTGGCATCAGGAAAGGCATCTGGCCAGTAAATGCTCAGCTCCATCCAGGCGCCCCAACTCTACCCCGAATTAAGGGATTACAGGGTTGCAAAAAGGAGATAAAACTGTATAACAGGTATATAGTTCATTTTTTTAGTGGACCTAGGCACGCTTAACTATACAAAAAATAGACCTATATTTGAAGAAAAATTCTATGGAATTGAGTAGACTGACTCTTCCACATGTATCCATATTTTGTTATATATAACTTGTGCCATGCTAGTAAAATTGCTTAAACTGGCAAGCATATAAAATGTGTGTTATAATCTCAAATTATGGAACTCTCTTCCAGATAACCTACACTTGACTTTGTTTATACATACCTATTAATCCTGGGAATAAGCCACTTTATATTCATTGGGATTTACTTCTATATCAATATAAACAATGAGGTGAAAAGACTGCAAAAATGATACCTTCACTACGGCCTTTCCTTTAAAATGTGAAAGGATTATGTGAACAGCTGTATTCTCATAATAATTGAAGTCCTATGATAGTCTGATTTTTTTTTTTTAGAAATATCACTTTGGAAGGATTGGTCCCCCCAAAATAGGTTCAAAATACACTGAATAAATAACAATAAGTAATAATCCTTCTTTGTAAAAATATTAGAAAACTATCCAGTTGCAAAT
Organism: Protobothrops mucrosquamatus; assembly: GCF_001527695.2. Classification (NCBI taxonomy): domain Eukaryota; kingdom Metazoa; phylum Chordata; class Lepidosauria; order Squamata; family Viperidae; genus Protobothrops; species Protobothrops mucrosquamatus. The sequence goes on along the minus strand of NW_015387521.1, from coordinate 2,967 downwards.
ATTATTTTTTAAAATAGTGCTATTTGTACCCATATAACTGGCTTTGTCTGGGTAGGTAGTTGGACTGGAAGACTCTGAGGTCCCCTCCAATATGATTCTATGAACTAAAAAAAATATATCTTATATTCAAGTCTCAAATTAATTTCCAGTCCAGGTAGTCCTTGGCTTATGGAAAAAAATTGAGCCCAAAGTTTCTATTGCTACGTGAGACAGTTGTTAAGTGAATTTTGTCCCATATAACAACCTTACTTGCCACAGTTATTAAGTGAATCATTGTAGTTGTTAAGTTAATAACACAGTTGTTAAGTGAATCTGGCTTCCTCATTGACTTTGCTTGTCAGAAAATCACAAAAGCTGATCACATGATTCCAGGACACTGCAACTATCATATTAACCAGTTGTCAAGCATCTTAATTTTGATCACGTGACCATGGGGATAATAATAATAATAATAATAATAATAATAATAATAATAATAATAATAATAATAATAATAATAATAATAATAATGATAATAATAAAAGTTGGAAGGGACCTTGGAGGTCATCAAGTCCAACCCCCTGCTCAGGCAGGTAACCCTATATCATTTTGGACAAATGGCTGTCCAGTTTCTTCTTAAAAACTTCCAGTGTTCTTAAAAACTTCCAGTTCACAATGGACGTGTGAAAACTAGTCATGACACTTTTTTCAGTGCCATTGTAACTTCGAATGGTCAAGTCAGTGACTACCTGTATCTTATTTTTTTTAACCAATACAACTTTGGTATATACTTTTAAAACCTGTTATTTCTTGTGAATGCTTTCAAGAAATTTATTTTTGCTAAACAGTATAATGGTAGGTGTGTATTAAGTTTATATATATATATTGACTCAGTGTAACAATTCTTGGGGGTTTCTGACACATAATGCTGTATAATAATAATAATAATAATAATAATAATAATAATAATGATGATGATGATGATGATGATGATGATGATGATGATGATGATGATGATGATGATGATGATGATGATAAAGTTGGAAGGGACCTTGGAGGTCATCTAGTCCAACCCCCTGCTCAGGCAGGAAACCCTATACCATTTCGGACAAATGGCTGTCCAGTTTCTTCNCACATGTGGGTTACAGTCACTCCACAATTTTTCTTTTCTTTTCTAAAAATACCCATATACCAAATACAGGCACCAAAAACAATTAACAATTAAGTTAAACAATTAACTTTTTAAAATTAATGTGATATAGCTTATTAAAGTAATGGAGCGGTGTGGTGGCCTAGTGGTAAAGTCACTCGTCTCCCACTTGGAAGATTGAAAGTCCAATCCTAGGTAGATGTTTCTTTCCTATGGCGCAAAGAAAAATATCTGCTGTGAACTGCAGGTGGCATCAGGAAAGGCATCTGGCCAGTAAATGCTCAGCTCCATCCAGGCGCCCCAACTCTACCCCGAATTAAGGGATTACAGGGTTGCAAAAAGGAGATAAAACTGTATAACTGGTATATAGTTCATTTTTTTAGTGGACCTAGGCACGCTTAACTATACAAAAAATAGACCTATATTTGAAGAAAAATTCTATGGAATTGAGTAGACTGACTCTTCCACGTGTATCCATATTTTGTTATATATAACTTGTGCCATGCTAGTAAAATTGCTTAAACTGGCAAGCATATAAAATGTGTGTTATAATCTCAAATTATGGAACTCTCTTCCAGATAACCTACACTTGACTTTGTTTATACATACCTATTAATCCTGGGAATAAGCCACTTTATATTCATTGGGATTTACTTCTATATCAATATAAACAATGAGGTGAAAAGACTGCAAAAATGATACCTTCACTACGGCCTTTCCTTTAAAATGTGAAAGGATTATGTGAACAGCTGTATTCTCATAATAATTGAAGTCCTATGATAGTCTGATTTTTTTTTTTTTAGAAATATCACTTTGGAAGGATTGGTCCCCCCAAAATAGGTTCAAAATACACTGAATAAATAACAATAAGTAATAATCCTTCTTTGTAAAAATATTAGAAAACTATCCAGTTGCAAATATTATTTTTAAAATAGTGCTATTTGTACCCATATAACTGGCTTTGTCTGGGTAGGTAGTTGGACTGGAAGACTCTGAGGTCCCCTCCAATATGATTCTATGAACTAAAAAAAATATATCTTATATTCAAGTCTCAAATTAATTTCCAGTCCAGGTAGTCCTTGGCTTATGGAAAAAAAATTGAGCCCAAAGTTTCTATTGCTAAGTGAGACAGTTGTTAAGTGAATTTTGTCCCATATAACAACCTTACTTGCCACAGTTATTAAGTGAATCATTGTAGTTGTTAAGTTAATAACACAGTTGTTAAGTGAATCTGGCTTCCTCATTGACTTTGCTTGTCAGAAAATCACAAAAGCTGATCACATGATTCCAGGACACTGCAACTATCATATTAACCAGTTGTCAAGCATCTTAATTTTGATCACGTGACCATGGGGATAATAATAATAATAATAATAATAATAATAATAATAATGATAATAATAAAAGTTGGAAGGGACCTTGGAGGTCATCAAGTCCAACCCCCTGCTCAGGCAGGTAACCCTATATCATTTCGGACAAATGGCTGTCCAGTTTCTTCTTAAAAACTTCCAGTGTTCTTAAAAACGTCCAGTTCACAATGGACGTGTGAAAACTAGTCATGACACTTTTTTCAGTGCCATTGTAACTTCGAATGGTCAAGTCAGTGACTACCTGTATCTTATTTTTTTTTTTTTTTTTAATAAAATTTTATTGTTTTTATCATAAAAAAAAAGAAATACATCACAGATATTACACAATGTTATATCCCATCCCCCCACCCCCCGGACTTCCCAAACCAACCTAGGCTAATATTCAAATACAAGTAAACAAATATTAATATCTCTAACTCCAAAGTCTAAACTTAAACAATCCATCTCCTCCGTATTAATAAAAATTAT
>NW_015387520.1:423654-459658 GCF_001527695.2 Protobothrops mucrosquamatus | reverse complement strand
GAAAAACAACAGCCACAGCTCCAACCACAATGGTCTACTGGCTGGCTAAGCTTAAAGATTGCTCTGCTGAAAGGGCAGGAGCAGGCAGACATATACTGGAAATGACCTTTATCAAGGCCTGTATAAACAGAGTCTCCCACCCATTTATGCCAGCAGCCTGGCTCATTTTTCAGGCTCTGATTGGAAAGACCTAGAAGAAGAAAGGAAGGGGCCAGAGATTTTTCCTCCATTGAGACTTTTGGTATGAAGGAGGAGAATAAGACTCAAACTGATGCTGCCTATCCCATTTTCTCCCTCAGTTTAATACCTTTTTTTGAGAGAGAATGTTCTTTTAAGTTCTTGGTTTGCTGGCACTCTAAAGAGCCTGTTTTTGTTTTCAACCCTTGATGCTGAAGGCTGAAGGGTCTGGGAAGAACCTCTTTGATTGCTGGTACTTGCAAGTCAGTTCCCTGCCCTGCGTGACTTTGCTACACAGAGCTTGGCTGTAAGTAGCAGGCTGTTCTCTCTTGAATTAGCCTCCTTCTTTTAAATCCAGTGGTGTAGCTAGAAGTAGACAGTACAGGGCTTACAATAATGAGGGCCTCAAATATGAATCCAGAGAGTGACTTGTGGACAGAGTAGAGGCCAGCAGAGGTTAGCCTTTTTTAATTTTTTTTTAAGTTTATGATCAGGTAGTGAGTAGCACAACTCCTATCCAAGATGTTCATTTTCTCTGGAAAACTACTGGTAGGTATGATTACGAATAGTAGATATGCATACACCATGAAGTTGACATAAAATAAGGCATTATTGCATACGTATTCTCTAAATTGTCATTCCATTGATTTTCCGTTGCAGTTCACTTTCCCCAATGCCCCCATATGTTGCACAGTTCAGGATGAACCAACTTTGGATAGCATTCTGATTCCATATTGCTGTTTGCTCTGAATGTGTTTTTGACATTGGTAACCCCCCTTCTTGTTGTTAGTTGCGAAGTCGTGTCCGATCCATCGCGACCCCATGGACAACGTTCCTCCAGACCTTCCTGTCCTCTACCATCTTCTGGAGTCCATTTAAGCTCACGCCTACTGCTTCAGTGACTCCATCCAGCCACCTCATTCTCTGTTGTCCCCTTCTTCTATTGCCCTCAATCTTTCCCAGCATTAGGCTCTTCTCCAGTGAGTCCTTCCTTCTCATTGGGTGGCCAAAGTATTTGAGTTTCAATCCCCCTACCCAAGGCTTTATTTCATACTTGAACTTTGATTTTTTTTACTATTTAATGTTTAAAACAATCCATAAGAAGGAACAGTTGACAAAACGATTGAATTATCACATCCATATTCAGATCCATCTTCACCCACGGAAACTCACTGGCTGACTTTGGGCAAGTCACTATTTCTCAGCCTAATACATCCCACTCATTTGTTGTACCGGAGAAAAATAGAAAAATTTGTATCATTTCTCATTCTATTTGCAACTATTATATTCAAATTCACTTCGTCTTACAAAACTTTGAGATAGTTAAATGTAGACATGGATATAGAATGGACAGCTTAAAAAAAACAGGATACACATTTATCATGGTTTTCTTAAAACCAGATAGTACGCAGGAATGAAAACTCAGTATTTCTTGCTTCTTGTCTCTCCTCTCATTGGAACTAAAAATGCCATGGGTTTTGTTTTTCTCCAGCTGCTTCTTAGTTTAGCAGCTCAGGCCTGAAGAGGATTTACAAATTTAGATTAACAAGCTTCTTCTTGTTATTTGCTTTTCTGGTGATGGTCTCATGAGAGACAAAGGATAATTCAACACCAGATGGAAACAAAGATATAGTTTACCAGTAGGAGATAAAAAGCAGAAAATAAGCCCACTGGGCCTCCCACCTCTTCATTACACCGGTAACATGTAGTAAAGCAAAATGTATGGGACACGACCAGCATGCACTTACGATCCTTTCTTCAATATACTTGCATTTCTCTTCACAGTGGAGAAAATCAGCAGTGCAGTGATATCCTGCAGTCTCTTTAGCCCTGCAAAGGTTTCTTCCAGAATTCATTAGGAATTTACATCTTATTGTATAGAATACAGTCAGAGACCTGAAAGGAAACTGAAGAGGGGGAAAGGAATATACAAATACCTTCCAGCTACATTCACCTCAGACCCAGCATCCCTCATTCACTCACACGCCAGAAGAAATTCACACTGCCCAGATCTCAACCGATGAAATAAAACAGAGGCTGCATTGCAATTGACCTTAGCTTGCTGTCCAGATTCACTAGCTGCTGCCCTTGCTACCTAACAATTTCAGCTTCACTTTGTTTTCATTCAGTCTTGAAGGAGAAAAACGTAGGCCCTTCACCCGCCAAAGAAAACCAAAAGACAAAATGAAAGCTGCTCTCTTTTTTAGAAAAACCCACCTGAGAAGTGATACCCACTCTCCTGATGGGCTCTGTGTTGTTGGATTGCTCGCGGTTCAGTTGTTTTCATCAGTTGCCTGGATGAACAGGTCAAGCTAATCTTCTTTTTTACTTATTCAGGATCTGAATCTCTTGAAAAGGAGATTCCCACATTCCCCACAGGAAATTAATAATTCTGTCTTCTGAGATGGGGAACCCAGACCTGAATATGTTGTCACCTGAGGATTGTCTGGATAAATACAATTAGGCTGTACATTGTCTAAATTTGTTTATTTTTTTATTTATTAAATTTATATGCCACACATCTTGCTATTCAAAAAAAAAAATCTCCTCCATACCAAAGTCAGAGGCAGTCCACTGAAAAAGGCCTATTCTATGTAATTCCAATAATTGTCTGGTGTGCTTCTGATAAGGAAGGTACTTGGCCAGTTGGAACTGCAACAAAGTAGTGCAGCATAAAATATCTAGTTTCTTGTAATCTGTTAACAATTGCATTTTATTTCCCTTCCTGTTCTCAGTCTCCTCATCCTCATCCTCATCCCTTCTTCTTTTTCCTTCTCCTCCTTCTCCCCCCTCTTCCTCCCCCTGTAAAAACTCTACAAAAAAGCTTCTTTCAACATGTGAAAAACAAGAAAAAAGTGAAGGAAACGATTGGTCCATTATTGGGTGAAAGTGGCAAGAAGGTGACAAGCAACAGGGAGAAAGCAGAACTATTTAACTCGTTTTTTGCATCTGTCTTTACACAAAGGGAAAAAACAGACCAACCTATCAAAAATAGTGCCATAAATAATGCCATAAAAAACAGAATAGAAACACAAGTTAAGATAGGCAAGAAAATGGTAAGTGAGCACCTGTCCAGCCTAGATGAGTTCAAATTACCAGGACAGATGGATTACACCCCAAGATTCTCAAGGAACTGGCAGGTGTGATCTCAGAACCACTGAACTATATTTTTCAAAGATCCTGGAGCACTGGGGAACTACCGAGGACTGGAAAAGAGCTGATGTAGTTCCCATCTTCAAAAAAGGAAAAAAAATGGATCCAGGAAATTACAGACCTATCAGCCTGACCTCAATACCTGGGAAGATTCTGGAAAAGATAATCAAACAACGAATCAGCGAACACCTACAGGCAAACAAAGTCATTACTAAAAGCCAACACAGGTTTGTCAAAAACAGATCATGCCAGACAAATCTTATTGCATTCTTTGACCAAGTGACAAAATTAGTGGACCAGAGGAATGCTGTGAATATAATTTACTTGGACTTCAGTAAGGCATTTGACAAAGTAGATCACAACCTACTACTTGATAAGATAGAAAAATGCAGGTTAGACAGCATCACCACCAGATGGATCCGTAGCTGGCTGACCGGCTGTGCTCAGCATGTGGTCCTCAATGGAACCACATCTACATGGAGGGAAGTTTGTAGTGGGGTGCCCCAGGGCTCTGTTCTGGACCCAGTGCTCTTTAACATCTTCATCAACGATTTGGACGAGGGGATAGATGGGGAAATCATCAAATTTGCAGATGACACCAAGCTGGCAGGAATAGCCAACACTCCAGAAGACAGGCTTAGGATACAGGATACAGGAGGATCTGGACAGACTTGAACACTGGGCGCTATCTAACAAAATAAAATTCAATGGTGAAAAAAGTAAGGTTCTACATGTAGGCAAGAAAAACCAAATGTACAGGTATAGTATAGGGGGTACCTTGCTCAATAGTAGTAACTGTGGGAGGGATCTCGGAGTCCTAGTGTACAATCTTTTAAATATGAGCCAGCAGTGTGCTGCAGCTGCCAAAAAGCCAACATAGTGCTGGGCTGCATTAGCAGAGGGGTAGAGTCAAGATCATGTGAAGTATTAATACCACTCTACAATGCCTTGGTAAGGCCATACTTGGAATACTGCATCCAGTTTTGGTCACCACAATGTAAAAAAGATGTTGAGACTCTAGAAAGAGTACAGAGAAGAGCAACAAAGATGATTAGGGACTGGAGGCTAAAACATATGAGGAATGGTTGCTGGAATTGGGTAGGTCTAGTTTAATGAAGAGAAGAACGAGGGAGATCATGTTCCAATATCTCAGGGGCTGCCACAAAGAAGAGGGAGTCAAGCTATTTTCCAAAGCACCTGAAGACAGGACAAGAAGCAACGGATGGAAACTAATCAAGGAGAGAGGCAACCTAGAACTAAGGAGAAACTTCCTGACAGTTAGAACAATTAACCAGTGGAACAACCTGCCTCCAGAAGCGGTGAATGCTCCAACACTGGAAGTTTTTAAGAAACTGGACAGCCATTTGTCCGAAATGGTATAGGGTTACCTGTCTGAGAAGGGGGTTGGACTTGATGACCTCCAAGGTCCCTTCCAACTTTATATTATTATTATTATTATTATTATTATTATTATTATTATTATTATTATTATTATTATTATTATTATTATTATTATTATTATTATTATTATTATTATAACATTGACTAACATGGGGAATGCCCACCAAATTATGCACCAAAAGTATTACAAACATTCCTGGGAAAGAATCCGGCACAATTAGGGAAAATGCATTTCATGCATCCATTTTGTTCCATGAAATGTTCTTGTTATAAAGATTCTTTCTAAAAATGATGGTTATAGAACTGTATGACAGAAATCTTTTTTAGGGGGAGAGAGGGAGGGAGGGAGGGCAGGAGAGAACACCCGGATGCCTTTAAAAAAAATAGTAATCTTAAAAAATGTATGGTTTTAAAGAATTATCAGTCACACAGTGTAGGCGTTAAAAAAGACAGATACTGCATCACCAATTTTTACTCTGTGTATCTTGTACTTGTGCATACTTGCAGTAGCAAATATCTCATTCCAAAATAAGCTGAATCACACACACACACACAAACTTCCTTTCCCCCCAGAATTTATATTCAAGGACAGAAAGAACAGACTGCATGGTTTCCCCATCTGTTCCTTTCCTAATCAAAGATCTTTGAAGGTCCTCTTTTATGCCTGTGAGATCCCATTACATTTGCCCCCCCTCCTTTTATTTTCAGTCTGACAAACATCAGTCTGCCTTTTTACAGCTGTATGGGGGCAAAGAGGGGTTTTTTACAGCTGTATGGGGGCAAAGAGGGTTTTTTTTACAGCTGTATGGGGGCAAAGAGGGGTTTTTTTTTATTTATCCTTTGTGGATTATTTTTAGAATGAAAGGCAAAACAGTCACCTTCCAATGGCTCCACAGAGAAACTTTCTTCATTGGCTGTCACCAAGAACAGACTGGCCCTCTTTATCCCCAGGATGCTGGCATTTTGTCCCTGAGCTGTGATGTAAGCCACGTTACTACATTATTTTCCACTCAGCAAAATACATCACCAGTTGCAAACCACTTAAGAAAATGAAGAAAGTCAGACGGGATTGTCACGACCCAAGCTCATTTTACTGTGCCATAATAAAGACTGGGGCCCACTAAGAAAGGCTCAGAAGTGTTTTGTCTAGTATGCTGACAGAATTATACAATCATAGATTTGGAGGTGTTTTACAGAGCAGAAGCATTTCTCAGATTTATTTATTAAATTTATATGCCACCCATCTCAGTGTCCAGATAACTATGGAGCCTCTCCATGTGTATTTCAACTCCTATAATTCCCAGGAAACATGGCAAAGAGAAAGACATGGTGGGAATTGTGGTTCAAAGCTTTGCATAGCCTAGTGCAGGGGTAGGCAACCTTGGCTCTTTTCTGACTCGTGGACTTCAAGTCCCAGAATTCCTGAGCCAGCATGGCTCAGCATGGCTGGCTCAGGAATTCTGAGAGTTGAAGTCCACGAGTCATAAAAGAGCCAAGGTTGCCTACCCCTGGCCTAGTGCCATGAACTAATTATTTGCGTTATTGAATTAAAACATTTATCCCATAGTTGAGCTTTGTGTGAGTGTTGTGTTCTTTTTTAGAGGGACCCCCGCCCATATATCCAGCTGCCTCCTTCTCCATCTTCAGTCAATGATTTTATTCTGTTTGTATTGCGATTTTATTGAGTGCATATTTATATTTCATAATTTTATTTTTTATGCCATAAGCCACTCAGAGCTGCTCTGAAATGAAATGGGTGGCAAATAAATTTAATAAGTAAAATAAAATAAATAAAAATAACACAGGCTCCAGTTTGTTGTATTTTTACTGTGTAATAATCACAGACATTTGACACTCTTTCAGCTCCCAATTTTGTCTCTCACTTACACACACTCCTCACACCTCATCCAAAATCCATTTTGCAAAGTCTCCTGGAATTCATAGTCTTACATAATAAAGAAATTCCATCCACTGTTCAATTGAAATCTACTCTCTTTATACCAAGGTCCATTAGCTTTTATTCTGCTGCTCAGATGGCAAATATTTGGTCTCTTTCTGATAACTTTTCAGATTTTTGAAATACATTGAAATACATTTCATCTCCCTGATTGGTCAAATATCAAAGATGATATTTCAACTTCCACAGCAATTAGGACATAAAGTTAATTTACCATGGTTAATGCATTTACAAATAACCATAAACAATTTAAAAAAACCCACAATCTCAAAGAGGGACTTTGAGAAAGATGACAAAATGTGAAATTCTTATAATTCCAGATACCATACATGAAAAATACTGAATTTAGTAAGAAACAATTTACTAAGATTGAAGCAAGAATAAATCTAGCACAATAATGGAAAAGAGATATCTTGCCTATAATATCAGACTGGGGGACTAAAATTGGATATATGTCATAATAGCAACATTGACTGTACATATCCACAAAAAAGTTTAGTTAAGTTGAAGCAGAAATGGCTCTTATATAAAACATAAGGCAGATTTAGACATCTGGAATATATATATACTGTATATTAGGATTCAAATAGAAACTAGCAACAATTAGTATTTGATGAAAAGCGGCTAGTGGTTGGGGATACCAATGGAAGGACAAGGCAAAATATTCCATTAAAAAGTAATTTTATTTTTCTTTTTTTCACTATGTTTTGTTTAATTCAAATGTAGCAATCTTTTTATGCATCACCTTGCTTTTTTCTACTTTCTTTGTTCTGCACTATTTTAACAATGGATATGGATTTTAAAAAAGACAGAAAGTTCTCATTTGGTGACTGATTTATTGTCAAGGTTTATATGCCAAGAAAAAAAAATACAGTACATCTGATTTTGGATATTAGAAACTCAAAATAAGACAACACACAGCTTTAACTTAAGTTGTTCTATAATACTTCCTAATATTTACAACCATTTTTAAACATATCTTTGGCAATGGTAAGGATATGTGTGTGTAGCTTTGAGTGTGTGTGTATCCAGCAATACTTTATGTTAATAGTGTATATAACAGTGTTGTACTCTAAGTAAAATAATTACAGAAATACATATGTCTCGGAATGGCAAATACTTTTCACATCCTGTTACATTTGGCATTGCGCCAACTGCAGACTTTTGAGCTTGGTTGCTTAAGGAGGGTTCATCCTCTTTTATTATCCAATCCCACTTTGTTCCTATTTTTGTTTCTGGAAAATGCCTTGCTAGAATTGACCTCCTTCAATATCTAGCTACCTCCCGTGCTCTCCATCAGTTAAATATAGGAAGAATTTATTCAATTCAATGCAAATCTCACCTACAGCTTAAGCTACCTCTCTCTATAGACACCCCCTATGCAAAGCTGGTGGGAAACTGTAATGGCATGTGCAAATGACTTTGCAAGACAAGAGAGAGAGGTGGAGAGAAGGAGGGAGAGGGAGGGAGAGGGAGAGGGAGAGAGAGAGAGAGAGAGAGAGAGAGAGAGAGAGAGAGAGAGAGAGAGAGAGAGAGAGAGAGAGAGCATTCTAGCAGTCTATCTTTCTCCTGCCGTGCAACTCCTTTTGTTGTGAGGAAAAAATATCGGAGTAAGTTGATTGAACTGGGGAAAAATGAATCTAGGCCAAGGATAAATCCATGCACCGTTGTTATCCATGCAGGCGATTGTCTGAAACCACTTCTGTACAGTGGTTATTCTGTGATGAGTTAGTATGTATAGCAGGATCCTCAACCCCTCGTCCCAGGCGCTTGTGGGAAACCATCCTCTCTCCCACCCTGCTGCTGCCACTGCAGCTGCTGGTTCATGAAGCTAGAAAGATTGGGACTGCTGATATGGAGAGAGACCCCACAGTGCAGAAGTCAGAGCTAGTTACTGGTGGGATGAAGATCAACGTGTTGATAAGACAGTAAATGTGACTATTTTATACATTATTATGTTCTCTCCCAGAATTGGCTATCTGAAGTTATTTGAAATAAGGACAACAGGCTAAATGTAAGAAAAACCCAGAGACAAAACAAAGAGCAAAGACCTTCTCTCAGTAAAGCAAATGGAAAAACTATTGGAAGACAAAAACGCTTTTAAAGGGGTCCGAAATTATTTTGGAAAACAAAATGGCTAAAATAAGTTTCTCTTGCTGAGATTATAATTTAGCTTTGGTGTGAATGGCAACAAATGGATCCTCAGCAAAATGGCTAATGTTAAAATTAGCAGTGCCATCTCCGTGGACCTGGATTTTAATTCCGGTACAGTTATTACCCTCCCTCTGTCCAGATATAATATCACAGTAAATTCCTTCAGGAAGGCCGGTCTGCAAAGTGGCAGTCAGGTTCCTATTAAAAAAGAAAAATTTTCAAATTAGGCAAACGCAGTGATTTTATATCATACACTTTTTATTCCCTAGATTTAATTGTGTTGCTTTGAGACTATATTCTGTAATACAGTGCCAAACATTGATATCCAATTTCCCAGTCCCAAATCAAAAGTGTTGGCTTTTAGCTTTTAAAGTCCCAAAGTATGTCAGGCTTTTCTGACAGGCTTTTTTTGACGATATCTAAAATCCTTCCTATAGATATGTATTTCATCTTTTCATGTAAAATGTGTTTAAGAATGTTTTGAACTGAAATGATAAGAATGAAGGCCCAATTGCATTGTAAAGTAGTTTGTACACTTCTGTCGCTATCGGCTTGTGAGTTGTGTGCGGCCATATTCTTCTTTCAACAGTAGTCGGTCAAAGTGCAAAGCCAAAGATCAGCCAAAAGCTGGCCAAAGTTGTTGAAGGTCTAGCAGCATACTAATTAATTGATTAATTAATCAACATTTTAAATAAATAAACAAAGTGAAATAAACACTCTCCTGAGATTATCTGAATCTGACTAACCTGATTGTTTGAGACACATAGAGTTTATGGAGTCTGTAGTCGCAGAACTGAAAGGCATTTGGTTGGGAGATGCTGCAGTGTACTCCCAAGTTCCAGCAAGATGTCTGCTTCCTTTACGTAAAATCTCTGTTTACTTACCAGTCATCATTATTGAAGACAATAAATCCTTGGTTGCCACGACCAAATGCCACTTGATTGCTATTATTGTCCCACCAATTGGTGAATGGCTGCCCATCCACAACATTGCGGAAAATAACCATATTCCTTGGAGAAGAGAAGGGAAAATAGTTGGTTCAAAATCTTGACTCGCATTAGCTTTTTCCCAGTCACATGTTCTGATTGGAAATTACGGGAACTGATCTGCAAGATGACAGCCTCCGGGGAGCATGCATATCTTAAGTGTTGGAATAGGAATTGTGAAATGTTCTTACCTTATTTGACGCCACCGATGTTCACAGATCCAGCCATTGCCACAGGTTGTATCTGGATTAATTGTTACAGGCTTAACTGACCCATCTTCATAACTTGGAGGACCAACCCAGTCATTAATATCCTGGTTGTTAAATACAAATTGGAGGCGAAAAGAAAAAAAATAAATAAATAAAACAAGAGAGATTAAAATATATACACTAGACTAGGCTGCCTGACGATCATAAATTCATTTTTTTTCTTTTATGCAAAAAGTCCATAAAGGTTTTCCAGTCAGCAATAAATGTCGATCTTGTCTTTTCTCTAATCAAATGTCAATTTGGCCGTCTCAGTAAATTCTATCACGTTCATCAACCATTCCTGTGTTTGCTTGCTTGTTTGTTTTACTAAGTTTATTTGCCGCACCTCTCCCAAATCTTTCTACCTTTGTGCATACAGTAATTTCACTGTGGTGATACAAAAACAAAATCCCATCACTTTTTTACAACTATTTATCTCTCAGTCCCAAGAGGAAGACTTATATCGGCAAATCACTTAGTCATGTAAGAGAATCAGAATTTATCTTCTAGTTCAACACCCTGCTCAAGTAAGAAACTATACCATTTTAGAATTTGTCTGAAATGGTATAGGGTATTCTGCTTGAGCAGGGGGTTGGACTGGAAGACCTTCAAGGTCCCTTCCAACTTTGTTATTCTGTTATCTTCTACTGAGTAGCTCTCGTCCAGCCATTTACTGAGTTCAGATATGATTCAGCATCTGCACAACCCTTAGAGCTGTAGACTAGGTACCAACTAAGCATGGTTTCATTTATTTATGCCGCCTAACATTCCATGGTAACTTCAGCTATAGGCTTCATGTAGGGATGGCAACCTTTCTCAGCAATGTTCTGCTTCTTGATCACTTTAATGATCACAGCAGCTGATTTCAAACTGGCAGGATTAAAATTGGGGGATCTTCTGAACTTTGGGTTGGATTGGTTAACAAAAAAAAAATATTTCTAAAGCTTTGAAGAGGGGATAGTTCATTCTTCAAATCCATCTAAAATACTCACATCCCTAAAAGGGGGATTCAAAATGTTCTGCCTGGCAATTCTACAGGCTTTTGAGAATCATAAACAGTATGTTAGGAATGTCTGTGTCTGGTATAAATATTGAACAGTATAGGGTATAAGATGTGGACTAAAGCAAAATTCTCTCCCATGTTACTTTCAGGTACTGATGAAGAATGAATCTTTTAATCTACTGAGTCAATCCAGAAAACTAACACAGACAATATTATGAAATACTGTCAAGAATGAAGAGGAATCATTCTGGGCACATCATTTTCCTAATAAACGTCACCCATCAGGGCACCCAAGATACCCTCTTTCTTGTGGAGAACAACTACTTTATGCTGAATACATAATTAATAGATGCCATGCATTTCCCCAAGCTGTTTGTTAAGTTTACAAAACGGACACTGACCTTTCCATTTTCAAAATGTCTTGGCCAGCTGAAACTTGACATGACCCTTGTAAAGCCATATGGATGCGCAAGCATGAAGCCAACTCCCATTTTATAGAGCCTAAATATGGAACGAAAAAGCAGAGAAACTCAAATTACAAAACTCAGTAAAAACAATTCTGAGGAATTGTTGCTACCAACCCAAATCCTCCTACTTGAGGCAGTTGCCCCAGTTAGTCTAAGAAACATCTGGCACATGGACTTCAGAAGTGCTTCTCACCTGGAATCCCAGAAGGTCAAAATAGCAGCTCCACCAGCTCCATGCCCTCTCTGGTTATCATGATTGTCTACAAAGACAACAGCTTTATCAGAAGGCATAAAACTCCAGCCTTCACCCCAGTTCCTAAAAAGAAGACAGCAAGAGTCAGATTAACTGAATACAGTATGTCAATGTGTTAGGAATCTTTTTTTAAAAAGGGAAAAAGCAAAATTACTTCAAATAAGTCATCTTTTCTCCACTCCACTTGCGAATGACTGTCCCTAGTTTGGCACCATATTTGAACTCAGTTACTCGGCCGTTTCCAAAGTACTCACTGGATGTAATGGGCTCCCCACCTAGATCAATCACCTGGTGGAAATCAAAATAAAAGTTATTGTGGCATATAACTTTAAATGGATATCTATATCTCTGTATACATACATATACATATTTATAACTTTAAATTGATATCTACCGTATCTATCTGTCTGTCTATCTATCTGTCTGTCTGTCTGTCTGTCTGTCTGTCTGTCTGTCTGTCTGTCTGTCTGTCTGTCTGTCTATCTATCTATCTATCTACCTATCTATCCATCCATCCACACACAGACAGACAGACAGACAGACAGACAGACAGACAGGATTTAAGTTTTAATATGAACCTAACCAACTTAGTGAATGCAGGCATAATAATTCAGCTCCAGCTTTGCCTGCAGGCTAATTGCATAGGATTGCCTAGTTCACACATAAAGGCATGACTTGATGTTAACTTTCAAGAAATACAAAATCACTTCATATCACTTGCTTTTCAGTGGAGCCAGTTCACATATGTAATTAGGAACCATCAAATTTTACCAATAAATTTATGGATATATTGGCCAGAATAGCTTAGCAGCAATATGTTTAGTGCAAAAAAATTAAGAGGTTGCAAGGTTTTTATCTACAACAAGCTAAGAAACTCTTTTAAAAAAAAAAAAAAAAAAAAAAGGTCCCTCCAAACACTAAGCTATCAGCATGCAATGTTAAGTTTGAGGCATAAATTAAAAGTTGACATATATTCCACACCAGCACTGTAATTATGAACTTTTAATCTATTGTTTTTAAATTATTTTCATTGCGTGGTTTATTATAACAAATAAGATTATGTTCTCACGTTGTTCTACTACTTTCAACTTTGGCTTTTATCTGGAGCTGGAGGCCTAGGAAAATGTTCAACCTTGCCATTTTCCCAATCTCTGTTATGTATCTGATATTGATCCTCGGTATAAAATAGATATGTAGGCAGTTTACCTCTTGGAAGATGAATGGCCTTGTCCCTTCAGCAAACCACTCCGCGTTGAGATTTTTTAGTTTGTCTAAAAAGGCTTTCATATCCCCAGGCCACATGTGCTTGGAAGCATCGATGCGAAATCCTGCTACACCAATGTCGATTAGGTGATTCATATATTCTGCAACTTTGGAACGCACGTAGTCCTTCTCTAGTGCAAGATCAAGAAGACTAACAAGGCGACAGTCCCGAACCTGTTCAGAAAGTCCATTTAAAGAAATCAACATATCCAACACACCTTTCCCAACATAAACAGACTCTTAAAGTCTCCAACGTTGTTCTTGAACTCTGGCAACCATAGAAGAGTTCAGTTTGTTTATTTGTATCCTGCTTTTATTGTTAAGGCGACAAACATATCTAACACACCTTCTTCCTGTTATATTTCCCACAACAATAACCCAGTGAGGTGAGTTGGAGTGAGAGAGAGGGACTGGCCCAAGGTCACCCAGTTGGTTTTCATGGTTAAGGTGGGACTAGAATGCACGGTCTTTAGAACTCAGAGCCGCGCAAGAGTTACCTTGAGGTAAAATGGGTGGCTTATAAATTTTATAAATAACTAAAACTCAAGTTGAGGGGTCAACCTCTAGGATGGATTGCAGAGGGTAAAATTCAGAATACAGCAGATTGTCATTTAAATATAATCTTATGTTAAGATCCCCAGCTATACCAATGTGAGAACCAAGGAATATTAATGCAGATTTCTGTTTTTGACCAGATTTCTACAATTTAAAGGCGAGGGATGTTAAGGGATCTAGAGGAGTGAACTCAGTGTTAAGACTGAATTCACATTCAGATTTGTTTATTGCAAACCCAAGGCCAGATACAAAGAAGATATTGGATAGCAAAAAGTATTACATCCTTCTCTATATACGTATATGGGCATAAGAGAAAAATAGTAAGTAGGGTCTAAAAGTAATTAAGAACATTGTTTCTAAAATAAATCCACATAAAATGAGAAGTTCCAATTCTAAATAATGGTGTTACGACTGACAGATATGGATTCTCAAGTCTACGTAGAATCTCCCTCATCCTGTTTCATGGTCTGCCAGAAGTGACAAAGGTCTACTCTACAGCCTTCAGGCTACAGATACTGCTAGCTGCCAGGTTTCTGAAATTAAAGAATATCAGACTGGGTAATAGGAGGCAGGAAGGCAGGATTCCTTGTTCTGACTTCATACCCAGCAATATTCCAGGAGAGCAGTGACAATTATTCAGGCATTCATATGAGCCAATGGAGACTTCATGATGTTCCTCAAGCAACAAAAGGCTATTCATATTGGCATCCTGCACATGAGGAGATCCCAGCTGGCAGGTCTCCACAGAAGAGGTCTAACCTGGCCCTCAGGGACAGTTCATCAGGCCTGCAGTTCTTCAAATCAGCCCCCATCCCCCAAACCCTGGGCAGAAGTTGATTATCCTAGTTCTGCCTCATCCATCGTTAATCCCTTTCATTTCAAGATGTCCTATGGAGAAGATTTAAGGGTGCTTCCCGGCAAGCCCACAAAAGTGGAACAGAGTGAAATTACCAGAAGTTCTGATACCTAAGGTACACACTGTATTCTTAAAACAGAAGGACATTATTTTTTTAAAAAATCGTAACATATTAAAATGGTGTTTATTCTCAGAGGAGCAATCGCAACTGAGCTCCTGACAGTTCTCCCAAAATGGATTCACCTTGCATGGTTGATTTTTTTCTTTTTTCTTTTTTTTTTGGGGGGGGGGAAAGTGAGGACAGTTTTTATTTTCCCAACCCTTTTTTTAATGTCTCCAGTTTTCAATAGTGTATTTCCAGTTCATTACCTGTTACTTATCCGTGGTTGGTCTGACCACCGTTCTTTTGCGATCAGTATGAAGTATTATTATTATATTTGATGTATTTCGGGGTTTTTTAATGTTTATTTTGGGAACAGTCCAGAGAGATTGTTGGGCAATGCCAAAACCTGCTTATTGCAATCAATAAATAAAACTGACTTTGAAAATTCACTCACTGTAGGCAGGTAATTCCTCTGTGCCCAGCATAAAATATAATGCAGGGATATAGCACAGTGTCCTCTCATTAACAACACATGATTAAAAAAAGGATCATGTGGTGACTCAGCAGGTAGCCTTCTCTATGGGTAGAATTATCATGCACTCACCAGAGTCTTAATGTTTTAATGATTTCATTTTATAGAATACACTAATACATGGCAACATACAGCTCCAGAACTGCTGAAGCAGAAAGTATTGAACTAACTTAACCAAAGTTTATATTGAGTAGCAATAGCACTTAGACCTATATACTGCTTCACAGTGCTTTACTGCCCTCTCTAAGCAGTTTACAGAGTCAGCTTATTGGCCCCAACAATCTGGCTCCTCATTTTATCCACTTCGGAAGGATGGAAGACTGAGTCAACCTTGAGCCGGTGAGAATCGAACTGCTGGCAGTCGGCAGAATTAGCCGGCAGTACTGCATTCTAACCACTGGGTCACCACGGTGCTTTCTACCACATTTATAGATCACACCAAGCCATAGTGTACATAGTGTACACCAAGCCATGTGTACATATATATATATATATATATAGTGTGTGTGTAATGTTATATGTAAGGCTTGGAATTGAAAAAAGATGTGGTCACAGAATGAGCAGGGAAAAAAGATGTTTTGTCAGTTTTGGGAGGCCGTACTGGGAGGTTTAATGAGCAAGCTGGCAGAGACTTAAATAACTCATTTTGTCCCTTAAATTCCCCTTAAAATGGGTAAAAAAATAGTCTAGAATTGGTGATTAAAATCTTGCAAGGCTTAAGGCATACATTTTGTAAACTCCCCTCAACATTACCAACACAGGTACAAAATGTCTGCCTTTTCCACTTCGGCAAGACTCTTAATGTGGCACAGGGACCACATGCAATCCACAGGTTGCTGACCTCCTATTTCGGCAAGGAAAGGCCCAGTCTAGCTAAGGCTTAAGTGCACATTTAATCATCTTTACCACAGCAAAGAAAACTACCTACGCATTAACCACAAGTTAGGATTGCTTCTAAATAATAAACTGTGGTCAATATTTACTACTTTAAGTCAGTTGCTCAAACTGTCATTCACGTTAATCATATCTTGTCAGTTTGGATGACAGAAGAAGTTATGGCTAAGCGAAAAATGAAAGCAAAATGATCAGCTATATTTTGGCAGTCCTCCTGAAAAGGACACATCCAAGCCCAGGGTCCATTGAGGATCTGACCCATTAGCCACAACTCTTAGATGGAAGGGCCGAGACCCAGAAATGCTTGCATCTCTATAGAGCTCACAGATTTACAGCTCACAACTACATGTAATATTCTGCCTCAGAAATCCTAATTGGTTTTTTGACAGTTTTACTCTTCTGCTCAGAGTACATATATAATTCTAGTAAACCACACACGCACACGCACATAAATTTTACTTCTATCCACTTTCATGTGCTCAATGTCTTTTTACACTAGGGCTTAATTTTGTGAAATGCTGAGCTAATTTGGTCTAGTGGTTAAGGCACCAGGCTAGAAAGCAGCAGATCGTGAGTTCAAGTCCTGCCTTAGTCATGAAAGCCGGCTGGGTGACTTTGAGCCAGTCACTTTATCTTCACCTAGCTCACCTCTCAGGGTTGTTGTGAGGAAAATAGGAGGAGGAAGATTTGTTGGATATGTTTGCTGCCTTAAGCTATTTGTAAAAACAACAATGACAGGATACAAATGAACTAATAAATAATCAATAAATACAATTTAAAATAATTGAATTGAATAATTCATTAAAAAATGAAAGATCAGCATATTATTCTAGGGCAGAGGTGTCAAACTCAATTTCATTGAGGGCCGCATCAGCAATATGGTTGCCCTCAAAGGGCCAGATGGGCATGGCCGGCTCGATGTGGCTGGCTCAATGCCGCTCACTTGGTGCGGCTGGCTCGCTCTGGTCAGGTGGCTGGGTGGGCATGACTGGATAGGTATAGCCAGGCCAGCTCCACTGACTTGGGAGGGATGGGTCGGCACAGAACAAGCTAACTCAAAATAGGGACAACTCAGTGCCCCACAAGCTCCTTGCCTTCCCAAATTGCCAGTAGCCAAGCGCATGCATGCACGCGCGTACACACATACACACACATCCCGCATTCCAAATTTGGGGACTTTTATCCACAGAGGAAGGAGAGGTCCTTCTCCCCAAGGACAGGGAGACTTTTGGATAAATCGGCAGACTTTTGGATAAAAGTCTCCAAGCTTGGAATGGTGTGTGTGTGCACACATGAGCACAGCATGCCAAAGTTCTTGGTTGAATTACAAAGATCTCTGGAGAGGAGGAGGGGTGGCGGAGAGCTGTGTGAGGGAAGGCTGCCCCAACAAGCCAGCATCCTTCTCAAAAGGATTCTCTTTCGAGAAGGGCCAGCTTCCCTCATGCAGGACCAGAGAGCGCTGCTCCCCTGCCTCCTCTTCTTGTTCTCCAAAGATCTGTCAAGGCAGAGGTTTGACTCCATGCCTCCACATGCAGCAGCGTCGCCCTCCGCCTTGTTTTGTCGGGATGGGCACCGGGCAGGGAAACGCCAATTGTCGGATGTCTGACATTGGGAAAAGATCGTTTCCTTTGGCATGCTGTGCACACGCATGCACGGACACACCATTCCAAGTTTGGAGACTTTTATCCACATTTGAGATGGCAAGCTGCCAGTCATGCCTGGGCTTAGGGAGAAGGACCTTTCCTTCCTCTGTGGATAAAAGTCCCTAAACTTGGAATGTGATGTGCGTGTGGTTGTGTGTGTGTGCGTGCGTATGTGCTTGGCTGCCGGCAGTTTGGGGAGGTGGAGCTTGTCAGTTGTCCCCACATCGAGTTAGCCAGTGTGACTTGTTCGATGCCGACCCAGCCATCCCGAGTCAGTAGGGCTGGGCCGGCTGCACCTACCCAGCCATGCCCTCCTGGCTGCTGTGAGTTGTTATAGACCCATGGTCACCCACCCCTGAGGTTACCACTACCACACAGCTCCATGTCGCGGTTCCGACTAACGAAACACTTCAAAGAACTTCCAGGCATTGTTTATCCTAAAAAGTCTTTAATCGTGAAACAAAGTGTCGGCACAGCATGGTGGATGCCAAGATCTGAATTCCCCTCCCCTGAACACATAATATTCAAGCGTAATTCCCTCCTCTAATTTGCAGTCATGAATCACGTTCTCCAATCAGTTTGAAGGGCAAAGTTTCCTTTCCGTTCTGTAGCCCGAGGTTTCTTATCTTAACTAATCCCCACGCACATTCTTTCTCCTCCCCTCCCAGCATCATCTAATTTAACTCTAAAAGTACCACACAGCTTATACAGAGAGTTGCTGCCTCTTCATATTTTGTCAAAGCAAGAACATCCAATGTTAGCAGCGTTGACACTCCACACATCAGAGAGGATCCCGCTGCCCGTCCTCTGCTAGTGCTGCTGCCACTGATAAGATACCAGAAGAAGCAAGGAAGTAACTACTCAATCACTTCTTCCTACTAGTCTGCTTGCGGGCCAGATCTAAACACATCACCGATCTGGCCTGCAGGCCTTGAGTTTGACATGTCTGTTCTAGGGTGTTTACGTCCTATCTACAAGTGCCAGAACCTGGCTTAAGAATTAGGCTGTCCATATGCAGTCTCACTGGGCATGACTGTTTCAACCATTAAGAAATAAAAAAACAGAGTGTACATATATACAGGGAGTCCTCGACTTACAACAGTTCATTTAGCATCCGTTCAAAGTTACAACAGCACTGAAAAAAGTGACTTAGGACTTTTTTCACCGTTATGACCATTGCAGTATCCCCATGATTATGTGATCAAAATTCAGGCGCTTGGCAACTGACTCATATTTATGACGGCTGCACTGTCCCGGGGTCACGTGATCCCTTTTGCGACTTTCTGACAAGCAAAGCCAATGGGGAAGCCAGATTCACTTAACAACCGTGTTGCTAAGTTAACAACTGCAGTGATTCACTTAACAACTGTGGCAAGAAAAATCATAACACGGGGCAAAACTCACTTAACAAATGTCTCACTTAGCAACAGAAAGTTTGGGCTCAGTTGTGGATATAAGTCGAGAATTCATGTAATGAATTCAGAAAAGTACCTGGTTCAGATCATTGTAATTTTCTATCTCTCCACTGGCTGTGCTGCATTTCCCGTCATTGAAATCCCATCCAGAGTATGGTACAGCAGGAAAATCTCTCTTATTTGAATCAAAGTAGCTTCCACATGTAGAATCGTGGCCAGATCCAGCAGCAGCTCCACACATATGGTTGACAACGGCATCCACATAAATGTATACCTGAGCAGAGAATTGTCAATCAGTTACAGCAAGGACCTCCTCTATGGGCACGGAAGAGAAGTGAGACCATCATACATATTACATAATCCATGCCTGTCCCACAGTGATGTCATGATGACATCCCCCTATGACATCATAATACTATTCTGTGGCAATGCCATATGAACACAGCATTCATCTTTTTTCTTTAATCACGGACAAGACAGATATTCTGTGGTTTGTGAAAAAAAACATTAATTTCTAGCCCACTGGAATCAGAAATATAGCTTTACAAACATTCCCTCCTAAACTATAGATGACGAAATCTCCAAATCGATACTTGCATTCACAATCTAGCCTTAATTGGAAAATCATTTTCTCAAGGCAGTCTGGAAACCACAATAGGTGCACATTAATAGCTAATTGATTGTAAAGATGACTAAGTGAGACGACGCGTGTGAACGCTTGGAGGTGTTGCTACGCAGTCGCAAGGTATTATAATTGCATATCCTCCCACTCTCTTACTGGCATAATTCAAGATGCTGCAACATTTGCAAATTGCTTGTATTCAACCTATCTTAGGAACACTTTCTCCCTTGGGCTTCTAATACTACCTTTGAAAGCTACCCAAAGCTGCCCTTTGGATGATACCATCTGTGCACCAGGCTCAGTTAAAGGCATAGAAATCACGTTCTTGGCCGGTGCCCCATTCCCAGGGATGAAATTCCTTCCCACACTGATCTGCCAAAGTACAGTTCTGAGCTTTGTGCACTGGCAGCATCACAGCCAAAGGATATCAAATAAAAAACTTTGTGCTTGTGAGGGCGATCATCAGCCTGTCCCTCCAGAACCTATCCAGTCCTAATTTACATTTCACCTTTCTCTGTAGGGCAGACATAAAAGAGTAGCAGTGAAACAATTTACAAGAACCCAGCAGATGATTTCACAGTCAAGACGAAGTTTGCTTTCCCATGCTGTGCTTTTTGAATGCTCCTTGCTGATCCTTCCTCCTTTCCCAATTTAGAGATGGATGGTGGCTGGTTTGTGTTCCCAAAATAGCTCCCATTACTACACCTGTATTATTTAGACCCAGCTTGTAGTTCAGGCTCCTAGCTGACAAGGAATGGTGCAAAGCATAGTTCTCCCAATTCCCAGCACTAGTAAGTCAACATGGACTGAGGTGTCTGGTATCAAATGTTAATTATGTCAAATATAATTTTTGTGATTCCTTACATTTCCAGGCACTGAGAGTCACATGAACTACATATCTTATCATTTTTGAAGGGTGAATGTTTCTGTGTGTGCATATGAAATTGTAGAAGACTACATTGTATAGCAGTAGTAACTAAAATCCAGCAAGGAATTTTTGTTCTCATTTTGTTAATTCAAAGAAAAGATCACCTCAGGCAGTCTCTCAGCATTAGGGAGACTAGATTTTATTGCACTTAAAATTAGATTTTCTGGAACGTGATTATTTGGAAGGAGCTAATCTTAAATTAGATGACTTTACGATATTCAAGCTCATTGTCTAAATTAATCCAATCAAAGTGATTCCATTTTGAACTGACTACAGGGAGATAGTCCCACCACTAGTTGAGAGAATGCAAGCGATAATTTAAGAATACATATCACTGTTAGGGAAGCAGAGTTAACTTGAACCAAATATCTTAAAACAGAATATGAGATCACTTACTCCAACATTGTTACATCTGTTCACCATGTCTTTAAATTCGGACTCACTTCCAGATCGTGTACACAGCTTGTAGCTGATGGGCTGGTATCTTTCCCACCATGGTCTCCATGGTGTTGTAATGACAAGGTTTTCATTTGGAGGAGAGATCTGTGAATTGAATAATATCATCCAACAACTTTATAGAGCATTATTTCAGTAGCTCAGTGGCAGGCTGAAAATCCTTTTTTACATAGTCCATGGAAAACAGGCAACATAGAAAGTACAACATACAGTACAATCCTTATCTTAATTTAAAGCACTTGGGTTTCTTAAGGAATCCTTTTTTAAAAAAAAAAAGTTTGGAAAAGGGTGCACAAAGCCCAGTCTTTCCTTATTTTTTCCTCCTCCAGTTCATGGGTTTTCTTGAAATCAGAAACTTAAGAGTGACTAGAAACCCTATGAATTCTGTTTCAGTTAATCAAAAGCCTGTAAAACATCTTCTGGCTTCATAAGGTTATCCCTTGTGCAATCAGTTTTCCCACTTTTTCAAAATAAAATATTTATTAGGAGAAAACTGGGAGAACTAGTTTTGCAAGACTAATTCACTGCAGAAGTGAACTACACTCTGAAATTCACCTCTATTACTCTACAACAAGCACATATAATCCATTCGATGCTCAGAATATTATTTGATCATAACTAGGCAGTAGGCTTGCTTGCTCATTTGACGAAACATTGATTTCTACTGGGTGGCAATAAATTTTGAATATAAAGTGAGATTGACTGCCTTATTTTCAATGCAAACGGCAACTTCTACTGGGTTAATAAAATAAACATGATGCATTGTACATGACGTCTATTTTATGTCAGTTATAGCCATCTAGAAAAGTTGCCATGTCTTCATTATATATATATATTCTTAACAAAGTACTAGAGGAACATTCAGTGTATATAGTAGACCAGAACGCTAATGAATATATGCTAGACAGAATGATAAATTCGATATTACTCAAGTTGTTTGCTATACATTGGTTTGGGAAGTGTAAATAAAATACTGGTCCAGCTTGTTATATTGCATGATGGATAATAATAATAAATCCCATTATTCTTCTATTTTTTCTGAATAATATAGGAACGTATTTACCATCGGATGGAAAGCTATAACAATCAGCATCTGATGGAGTATTATCATTAGCAAAATGGTCATCAGTAAAAATTCTTCAGCTTTAATAATCTACAGTGCTTTCATTTCCACAATCCCCATTATACATGATGTAGCCATTAAAAAAATATAATAACATGGTTTGGTTTTGTTTCTGTTGTGCCAGAATCCTTATGATTGATGAAGTACATAATTAAAACGGCAGCTGAGGTGCTCAGATTTCCATATTGAAAATAAAAGTTGAATAAATCAGCAATCTGATTGTCTGTTGATGCAACAACTTTTCTACAAGTATCCAACTCACTACTTAATTCAGTTGCATTCATTTAACCAAGTTTCAGCAGCTAGTTGGAAGCTTGCAAACGAATTGCAAATTTTATGCCTGATAAATCCATTGGAACACTCACAAGTAGAGGTTAGCTTCAAACACTCAGCACAACAAAACATTAATTTATTCTACATCACAAATAGGCTGATGCAATAATTTCACTGCCGCGTCTTTACAAAAGGTTCATTCATTTTGGCCAGCAGTCCTTCCCAAACCAAGCTATTATTTTGATATCCAAAAAGTGCTCCCCCCCCCCCAAGGCAACAGGACTTTGTTTTTTTCCTGGAGATGTTTCGCTGCTCATCCAAGAAGCTTCTTCAGTTCTGATGTCAAAAAAACAAAGTCCAGTTGCCTTTTGGGAAAAAGGCACTTTTGGGACAACCATGATCTGGATGACTGAGAATCTCCATAAACATTGTTCTTTAGATGTGCAAATTTCAACTCCCAGAATTCTCAGCAACTGCCAAACTGACTGGGAAATCCTGGAAGTGGAGTCAGCATGGTTGAAAGATGATTTAGTGATTTATACCATGAAAAAAAATTTCCGCAGACCTTCACTGTTGTTAATATTGTTGAATTTCAATTTCAATTGAATTCAATATTTTCTGGAATTAGAGAAAGTGCTCCAAAGACATATCTTTCCCAGATGTTGCCACCAAAATCTGC
Organism: Protobothrops mucrosquamatus; assembly: GCF_001527695.2. Classification (NCBI taxonomy): domain Eukaryota; kingdom Metazoa; phylum Chordata; class Lepidosauria; order Squamata; family Viperidae; genus Protobothrops; species Protobothrops mucrosquamatus. The sequence goes on along the minus strand of NW_015387520.1, from coordinate 436,517 downwards.
CTACCTGAACACCACCGAATCCATTAGGTGCTAAGTAACGTTCGCATTCAAGAGCAATGTCATTCCAACGCCATTCAAAGAGGTGAACAATAGATGTCCTTCCAGGCAACGTATTTGGGTTATACTGAGCCCAACAAAGTTCCAGACCGGCAAGGAGAATTAAAATCCACATACTGCCTTGGGTAATGGCTCTTTCTGTGCTCCAAATTGCAGTTTTCAGTACCGTATTTATATTTCTGGTACAGCTCAAAGTACACATCAGTCATGAGACTTTCAACACAATTGGCTACATTTAGCAAATTTCCGTTCATCAAAGGTCACAGTTTAAACAAGAGAAACAGGTGAAGATAAAGAACCAGATTCCCTAGGGAAAAACTGTGAACGCATAAACCAAGATAAGATTCAGAGGGATTAATCGCATCCATGCCTTCGGCCAAATAAATTAGATAATGTACTATCTGCTTCAAGGAGATCTACAAGTCAAGCAGACATCAGAGGCCTCCAGCATATAATGATCTGTTCTTTGTAACACTCATTCCCCCAAATAGCAAGAAATGATACATAACTTTGCCTATCATTAAGCCAGGGGAACAGCCCAATATATTGGCCTGCCTGAGATTAAATGGCAAAAAGTACATCGCATCCTAGACCAAGATATGCCATCTGAACCAATGAAAACCCACATAACTCTCCTCTCATCCCAATAATAAAACACAGAATATAGTAAGACATAAAGTCTTGCTACTTTTCCATGACATTAAAAACTATGGGCTGAAGCAGTGGTCCTTCTCTACATAAAGGTAGGGATTTAACAGTTTGTCTTTAGCTCAACACCTCTCTTTCGAATTTTTGGGGTCTTTTGAGTTCTGTGGACCAGAATTATTCTGCACCGGGAAAATTCTGCATGAAGTACTGTGACTACAGATTGTCCTCGATTTACGACCACAATTGAGCCCAAAATGTATGCTGTTAAGTGAGAATTTGTTCAGTTTTGCCCCGTTTTACGGGGCAAATTGTTAAGATAATCATCGCAGTTGGTAAGTTAGTAACCTGGTTGTTAAGTGAATCTGGCTTCCCCACTTTGTCAGAAGGTCGCAAAAGCTGATCACATGACCCGGGACACTGCAACAGTCGTTAAATATGAACCAGTTGCCAAGCATCTGATTTTTGATTATATGATCGTGGGGATGCTGTGAAGGTTTGTGTGAAAAACGGTCATAAGTCACTTTTTTTCAGTGCCGTTGTAACTTTGAATGGTCACTAAATGAACTGTTGCAAGTCGAGAACTACCTGTATAGTGAATTGGCAGAGATGAGTTTTGTTATTTGCTTTGGATTTTCCTTCTTGTTTATCGGTCACCAGTCCTGTAGCCAAAGTGAGATTGGGGATTACCACATGGAAGGATGTTTTGCTACACGCAGGATTTATATTTCATTTTTTAAAAAATAATTTCCTTAAATTCGTGATACAAAACTTGGTTTGGGCAAGAAACGCTATTATCTGGGAAAAGGGGGAAAGAAGCAATTATCAGGAGCTGATGTGAGATAATCATTTCCTGCTTTTTGATCCTTTTTCCATTGATACCCACTGATTAGCAGAAGTAGCTTTCATGTCCCAGAGGAGTGACAAAAACTCTTTATCAGGATGTTAAGGGTTTTTCATCAGCCCTCCAAAGCTTCCAAATAGTTTCCCCAAATATCAGTCAAGTCCATTTTAAAGTCCAAAAGTTGCAAGTTACAAGAGGTAAAAATTTGAGCATCCTGTTCAGAGAGGTTATTCTCATAAAAATTGCTTGTTGGGAGACAAACACTGAGGTGGAGTTACCATCTTCATACCTTGTTGATGGGTTTTCCAAGAGCACTCAGCTAGTAAGAATTGAAGTCCAATGTTGGAATGACTCTGCAGGTCACCTTTGTATGGACAAAGCATCCAAAGTTTATTTAACTATATTAATAGGAAGATTGAGCTATAAATGGCATTTATTTTTGAATAAATTTCCAAACAGGTTTAACAACATGTTAAGTTGGCACAGATTATGCTTACTGATTAAGATGAGGCAGACAAGATGGGCTATTGCAACTATTCTGGTTTTCCTCAATCCTTCAGCAAGTATCAATATCATAGAACATATCCTTCTGAACTACCAAGAGGGAAGAAATCAAGCCAGAGACCCCTGATATGTGGGGTACTTTAGGGCTTTTATGTTCTTGTGCCTCTCTTTAGTTTCTATATGAGATGCTGGATGAAGCTATCCATTAGTTTCAAGCCAGGTATCATCAGAACACTGATACTCAGTGGTAAATCTCAACCATAGGCTGAACAAGTGATGCTATCAAGATCTTATCTCAGTGACTGAAGGCTGTGTGAGTCTGGATGGAGAGGACCAATTTCAATACGAGTAGTGTCTTGGGATTTTTGGACTACCCAGGAAGAAGAGACAGCAGTTTTTATTCTGGAAGTTATTCTTCTCCCTTCAGCATTGGCATACACCTTGGGGGTTTTCATTGAAGGTCTTCCTTGCACAATTCACCTAGCTGCCAATTGTGCCCATACATGGACTAGGACAGGGATAGGCAACCTTGGCTCTTTTATGACTCATGGACTTCAACTCCCAGAATTCCTGAGCCAGCAGGAGTCATAAAAAGAGTCAAGGTTGCCTACCCCTGGACTAGGAGGACAGTCACTCAGGTTTTGCTTGCTTTGCTGCATTTGGACTATTGCAATGCACTCTTCATATATCCATCTTTGAAGACCACTTCAGAAATTACAGCTGGTCCAGGACACAGTGGTAAAAGAAGTTATGGGTATGCACAATATGTCCATGGAACAAATCTTTGTAAACTGTACTACTTACCAGTAAGCTTCAGGCTGCACTTCAAGGTATTTATAAAGCCCTTCATGACAAAGGGCCTAATTGTTTGAGGGCCATCTATCTTCCGTAGTTTCTATTCATCCCGTATAATCAGGCAATGTCACCTGGTAGGGTTCAGGAAGCAAACCTTCTCAGTTGCACTGTTCGTTCTTTGGAATTATACTCTCCCCCAGATACTCATATGGACTTCACTGACCATCCCAGGCCTTGGGTTAGAATGGGATGGAAATGGATTCCTCGTAGGAAAAACTGTCTGTTAAAGTTTATATTATTTTATTCCACATGTTTTTGGTATTGATTTGAATTGTATTGCTGTAGGTTGTCTTACATTGTACACCATTGTGAGTTATGATGGAGTCAGCCTATACAAGTAATAAATAATCATGTAAAAATCAGCTTTATAATACACAGAGAACAGAAACCAATCAAATAGGAGAAATGTTCATCAGTATATATTACAATCTGGCTTCAACATGAACTGCAATGAACGGATGCTTTGCTTGGTAATTAATCTGAAAATGAGCCATGCCATTAGCAGCAACATGGATTTGAATTCCTGTGCAAGCCTTGCCTTCTTTTTGTCCTGAAATGACATCACAATAAACCCCAGCAGGAAGACCAGTTGGAAGGACTACCGACAAGTTCCTGTACAATAAAAGATAATTTTATTTTTTTATTTATATTCAGAAAATGATATGCCACCCATTGCTATGAATGTCTTCTAAAATGTATAATTAAAATGGTGACGCATCAAATCAAGAAATATAGAACATTAAAATACTAAAACATTAACCAGCCTGGGTAAATAAGAATGTTTTCAGCTCATTTCCAAATTATTGTTTCACCTTCAGTGACCATGTGGTTTCGTAATTTGGAGAAAAGTTAAAAAGCAGAATTACATCAATCCATGGCAAAATCAGCAACACGTATACATCCCTTTTTAGACTGGATACACAAGAACAGAAAATCTGTAAGTAACTGACTTCTGAAGGAAGAAATGGCAGACTGAAAATTGTTGTGAGGAATGAAAAGCTGGCAACTAGGCTGGCTCTTTGAACCTCTCTGGACAAGGAGATTACTTGAGATTACCCACATGTGCTCCAGATAGCTGCCCCTCACAAAGAGATGGAAGATAGTCATTTCCTGAGGGTTTAGAGCTCTGGGAGGCAAGATAAACCTTATTTGGTACCTTTGAAAAGACTCTTAAGTTTGCATATTTCTTTTTCTAATCACTTTTAGAAATTGCTCGTTAACTGCTTTTCAACTATCAAAAACCTTTCGACAAATTTGGCAGCCCTGGGTGAGTTTTTATTTAAATTATTATTGGAATATACAGCAAAAAAGTGATTATAACCTCAGTTTTAGGAAGTTACAAATGGATTAATGGTCCAGTTTAAATTTAAAATAAGATTTTGAAATTAATTATAAATTAATTATTCATTAATTGGATTTTTTTTTTAAAGAACAAGATAAGATTTTAAAAATTGTACACCAGAGAGAACTAGATATTACAATCCCAAAGATGCTTTTTCACGAGGCAACTGGCCTTCCTTTTTTTTTTTTCCTTTGAAGACGTTTCGCTTCTCATCCAAGAAGCTTCTTCAGCTCTGCTTCTTGGATGAGATGAGAAACGAAAGGTCTTCAAAAGAAAAACAAGAAAGTCCAGTTGCCTCGTGAAAAAGTATCTTTGGGACAACTATGACCTGGATGACTGAGAATCTCCATAGACATTTAGATATTACAATGACAACATAAATATGATTTACAATTACAGAGTGAAGCAAAATATTTTAACATTGGACATATTAAAGGACATTTTTGGACATATTAATAGTGTCAACACAGACATCTGTATCTCTATGTCTAAGTGTGTTGTTAGACTGTGTCTAAAAGATGTTATACCTGCCAAGATCGAGTTTAAAGTGGATTTACAAATGACAGGCTACACTTGAATGTACAGAAAGACATGGAAAATGTTGTTATACTGGACATACCAAAGAAATTGTGTCTGTTTTAATAATTAAAAGGGATATACAAACAATAAACCAACAGAATGACCTGGATAATTTTCCTATATTGGACTTACAAAAGAGGTTTATTAAAGTTGTGAACAATCTCATGAGAAGAGACAAAGAATGAAATAAAAATCAAGTTCTGAAACATTATTTAAATGGAATAAAGATTAAGACCGATGGGAATGAAAGGAAAGAATATAAAAACTGGTTTATTTGATCAAGAGTCATAAAGATTTGTTGTCATTTCTGTTACCCTGAATGGACTTTTGCCGACACCAGTACTGAAATGAGTATGCTTTATGGATTCATTTATAGATAAAAAGATGGGACATGGGAAGAAGAGATTATTTGTTGTATTTTAAGAGGAGTTGACAAGTTACTAAAATTGTTGATAGCTATTGTGATGAAGGTTGGAAATGACAGAGATTTATTTTTATTACTTTTCATTCTTTTTCTTTCCTTTTTCTCTTCTCCGCCTTCTATTTTGCTTTCTAGTCTTCTACTTTTGTTTAGGCTTACATTTGTTTTTATTGTTACAATTACAACCTTTAACAAAATTACTAAATTGATGGATGCTGAAAGTCTGTAAGCAACCCAGGTACAAATCATTTATGCTTTCTAAACTAACATATGTTGTAATGACCTTAGAAAGCAACCAGCCATTCGTGAAGCTGTTCCAACACAAACAACGCTCACTGATTGCACTGCCAATTTCTGGATGAACAGAATTTCTTGGACTGTCTTCCATACCATTTTCACCAAAAATTTCCATAACAATAATTGAAGCTGCCTACGTCTAAGTCTCCAAAGACATGCCTCTCTCCTCCAGGTAGGGATACACCTCATTTACTAGATAAAATAAATAAAAGGGGTTCTTTACTTTCAATTTTATACGGTTTTTGAATATGATCGATAGGCAGGCCGCCTCATGTTCAATCCTACCCATAACAAGCACATCTCTCAAAGACTTGCCATACGCTAAATAAATAAATAAAAGCCCAAATTACCTTCCATTTCTCTCAAAGTACCTCCCAAGTGTTGTCTTATTTATGTGCTCTGACATATGGGTTCTATATACGTACTACTTTTCCTCTACTTCACCTACTTTCATCAATACATTTAAATGCAAGTACATGTCATATGACAACTTAGTTTGGTAGAATCAATAACATATGGGCCTGAAAATGGCACACGTAAGATGTTGTACAATCCCCGGGAAAGTCACAGCTGCTTTAAAAAGTAGTAAGACAGGTGCTATGTTCACATGCTGAAGCTCTTTTCTGGAATTAAATCCATAGTATTGTGTGATGACCCAGGGCACAGCACAGAGGCAATGCAGTCAGCTGGCAATTCAAACCGCCCTTTAATTGCTCCAAATTTCCACAAATGCTCCCACATTTCTGACAAGCCTCCAAACAAAAGAAGACACACACACCTTCAGCCGCCTCTGGCGGCAAGTAGTTTTACATACAGTCTGATTAGGAGAGGAATTTACTCAAGGCCACAGAGATAACAAGGAATGACACATACATCATAAACCTAATGAGTCTGTGTGAATACATGCTTGCCTGAGCAGTTTCCAAAAGGTAAGCTAAAATACAGTCCGAGATCTTTGAACATCCAAGCAACGTTGTCAGTCAGTCCAATGGTCAGAGTTTCCAGGTTTCCAAGCAGAAGTCACAGAACAAGAGATCAGCAACAACACACAAAACTCCAAGGAATCAGCATTTGTTCCCGACAAATGCCTCTCCCCACAGCGTCTCCTTAAATCTCAGTCTCCAGGTGTGCCTTGTGGAGAGGGGCGGGATGCTCTCCTCCCAAGTAGTTGAGCCTGCCTGCTTTATTCCCTCCTTCTCTCCACTCTCCCTGCTCTAGGATCAGGTGGGGGTGGTCCTTGCTCATCGCCTGAACTCTGTCTCTCCTGTTCCTCCTGTCCCAATCCTGAAGGGCCCTGGCCTACCTCTGCCTGCTCTTCCCCACATTCCTCTAAAACCACAGACCCCCCTCTCTCGACCTCCATAGGGTCCCGTTCCAGCGCATTTTCCTCTACAGATTCAGGCTCCGATGGAGGTATGACATATTGTGTACAACTGAAATAGAAATCACCTTAGCGTAATAGTGTAGCTTAGAATGCCGAACTATTATTCCAAGCAGCTTCAGCCAGGCAGGACTGAAGCTGCTTGGAATAATGGGCATATTCCAACTTAAATGTTTGTTTCAAATACTGCAGGCAATGAAAAAATGCCTCCACATTTGATGCGGAATGTCAATTAAGTCTAATGCTTTGAGTAAAGTGGTTTCTGTACATGTAGAATACCAGCAAAGAGATCAAAAAGTGTCTGGTTGGTCCAACCTGATAAGTATAGTGGGAGTGTCTCTTTCACAACTCTACTTTGGTGAGATAATTGACTCAAATAATCTTCTGATCAAATCATCCCATTGAAACTGATCAAATCATCCCAACCGTAGTACTTACACAATATGTGGACGAATACAAATTCCCTTCTCCCACTTGCTATCAACACTATGAAGGTTTTTTTTTAGGCAGAGACAGATGAGAAACAGTGGCAAGTTATCACAAACACATTGTCAAGCTTGTCTGAATTGCAATTTCTGCAATTTCAATTCTATCAACAATATGTTTGGAACTGAAAAAGCACATTTGATACTACACTGAATGGAGCTTCCTTGAAAATTTCCATTACTGTTGATTTATATCTGCAAAGAATTGGGGGTGTTTTTTGGAATGGAGGACAATCTAAATCAAGTTCAGGATTCTATAACCCAGGTGATATGGATAAATACGTAGCTTTTCCCTTAACATTCAAAGACTAACATTGGAATGCTTTTAAATACTAAGTAGTTTGTTTAGGTTTTTAACTTGATTTAGCAGCAGAATAGGAAAATGTAAACAATTCTGATTCAACAGGTGATAGCATGTAAAGATTTTGCCTAGCCTTGGAAAAAAACTAAACAAGGTTTAGTGCTGGTGGTTTTGCCAGAAGATTGTTGAGGACAAGTTGGATAGTGGTTTATGCCACTATCTCTTAAGTGCATGGTATAGAAAGCTCTATATTCCCATGTAATGGTTGAACAAGTAATGCGGAATTAAGCAAGCATTTACTTTATTTGTGCTTAGATCATACTTTGTTTCACCCTGTCCTTGGTAAGACACCTGTGTAGAGTAGGATGATCTTTCTCATTGCCAATGCAAAAACCTTGGGAAATAAATATTCTTTAATGTTGAGATGGTCTAACATAAGCAAATATTCCTTAACTCTGAGGGTCTCATTTTTGGCAGAAAGCACTCCAAGTATAAGATAAGCTGAACTTGTTATTGGTAAACTCAAGTGGGATGAGTAATGTGAATAAGGGTGGTATATGCAGCAACAGCCTGGTACACCTTGTAGCAGCCATCCTAAGCCCTGCCACACTTGCGCTGTGCCATACTGGCCCCTCACAATCCTCCCCCACCTGACAGCAGCCATTTCCCTGGCCACCAGCCTGCTTATAAGCTGCCTTGGACTTGCAGCTTTCTGCCAGCTTCCCAACTGACTTTGCTTGTTGGCAGCAAATTGTGAGGAGTCCACACTTAATAACCCATATTCCTTGCTTAATGACAGAGTGCCGGGATTGCCATTGCTAAGCCATGTGGTCACGTGATGTGCTTTATGACAGCATTGCTTGGTGATGGAAATTCTGGTTAACCAAGGACTACCTGTACATATGTAGTCACCAAGAGATGGCTCATTATGAGTCTTTATTTTTAATCAACCTGATGCAATCCAGAAGTTCTGGAGTACAACTCCTCTCTCTTGACACTGGCTATGCTGGTTGGGGATGTTGGAAGATATTCTGGAGCAGACCAGACTGTCTTGTCTCTAGAATGATGGTTTATAGTGACAAACTATGATGGCATCTCAATAACAGCACTGATATCTGACCCTCAAGAAGAACATATTATTTAATCCCCAAAACTGTTCAACAAATGAATTCTACTCTTATCTGTATTCCTTACAATATTTTTGGCTATATAATGATTGGAGGGTCACAGAGCACAGAGCATATAAGTAACGGCTGCTGGAATTGGGTATGTCTAGTTTAATGAAGAGAAGGACAAGGGGGGACAGGATAGCAGCATTCCAATATCTCAGGGGCTGCCACAAAGAAGAGGGAGTCAAGCTATTCTCCAAAGCGGCAGAAGGCAGGACAAGAAGCAATGGATGGAAACTAATCAAGGAGAGAAGCAACCTAGAACTAAGGAGAAACTTCCTGATAGTTAGAGCAATTAACCAGTGGAACAACCTGCCTCCAGAAGCGGTGAATGCTCCAACACTGGAAGTTTTTAAGAAGAGATTGGACAGCCATGTCTGAAATGGTATAGGGTTTCCTGCCTGAACAGGGAGTTGGACTAGATGACCTCCAAGGTCCCTTCCAACTTTTTATTATTATTATTATTATTATTATTATTATTACAGAAGCTCCGTTAAAAACCTAGCATGGAATGCTGAAAAGCTAAAATGCATCTACCCAGTGACCCCTACAAAATCTCAAGAGATGGAGTATCAGAAAACCCAGTATGAATGACTGATGATGACATCCAGTGTTTTGACAGACATTCAACTCCTTTTCAATACGACCAATCATGCAGTAGAAAAGCAGCAAATTGGAACTAAACAATTAGCTTTGATCCAAAGATGCAACCCAAATGATTTTGTCCTACTACACAGTGCATAGAAATCCAAGCCCCTTTCAATTCTTAAATAAACATACCTGTCATCATTGTTAAACACAACAAATCCTTTGCCAGCACGTCCAAATGCTACCTGATTGTTATTGTTGTCCCACCAGTTTGTAATTGGCTCCCCATAGACAACATTTCGGAATATCACCATGTTCCTGAAACGGGGGGAAAATGGATCAGTGTAAGGAATGTACACATCTTTACACAACCTGGTAACTCTAGAAAGTACTGGAAAATTATCTTGATAGAGAGATGCAAGATCACTTGCAGCCAGGAATAAAAATATTTTAAATTCACAACAGATAGATAACATTAAGCTCAGAGAGACACCTCTCTAATTCAATGAAGAATAAGGAGGAGGAAGAATTACAGCACAATCAGATTTGCAAGATTCTGAAATTAGAGCCAATCTTAATAAAAGTAATTTTTACTGTTGTCTGGACTACCTAATGGGGCTGACATTAATTTGATAAATCTGTTTATGTAAGAAAAGGTGCAACATGTAATTCAGTGAATTTTGGAGGTCTGAGCTACTTCCAAATGTTATGTCTGTTGTGGACTTAAATATGTTTTACCATTGCCATGTTGACAACTGATCTTGCATATCTTTCTTGCTGTCTGCAGTGACTTTTGGATACACTCCTATTGCTCTGAAGTCCACAGATTATGGGAATTATAACTCAAACCATTTGTACAGCATTTTGTAGGGAAAGACATCTTTAAATCCATCTGCTTACCTAGGAAAAAAAATGGGTTATTTGAACCCTAGACCAGTGGTTCTCAACCTTTTTAATGTCGCGACCCCCAACCGGTCGTAAGTCGAGGACTAAACTGGTCGTAAGTCGAGGACTAAACCGGTCGTAAGTCGAGGACTACCCAACCGGTCGTAAGTCGAGGACTTTCCCAGCCCAGGAGCGCCGCACATGCGTGGTTCCGCCCCCTGCGTCGGACGAGGCATAGCTGGCAAGCGGCAGAGACGGAGCAGGCCGACCACCAGCTGGCCCAGCTCAAGGGAGGTAAGGCACCCACCGGAAAAGGGGAAAAACAAATGGCGGACAGCCTTGCTTGGCGACCCCCGTGAAATGGTCGATCGACCCCAAATGGGGTCGCGACCCATAGGTTGAGAACTGCTGCCCTAGACATACAGAAGAGCAAATTTACTCTCAAGAAGGCTCTATATAAGGTAGCATTGAAAGCATTTACCAAATTTCATCCCAACGGTGCTCACAGATCCAGCCATTGCCACAAGTTTCATTTGCATAAATTGTCACAGGTTTAATGGATCCATCACTATTGCTTGGTGGTCCAACCCAATCATTCAAGTCCTTGTTTAAAAAAGTGGCATACCATTACTAAAACCATAAGAAGCAAGATATGAACATGTTAAATAAATGCCTTCATTCCTTTATAATATCTGGCTTTTAAACATTTCTAGGAGCAGCAGTCCTAGACTCTGGAAAGTTAACAAGGTTCTTATTATAATTTATGCAAGAATTTGAGAATCAGTAAAACTTAAAAAAAAAAAAAAAACTAAACTGGCACTGCAAACGCCAGTTAAGCTCAAATACTTGCAAAAGTTAATTTTCCCTGCCATATGCGAATGTTTCTGTGCAAATATTTTTAAAGCAAAATTATGCAATTCATATTCTGTATGAGCTAAAATCTAAATAGTCGCTCATCAAAACATCCTCCCAGCTGTTTAAAGATGAATACAAACAAAATAAATGGACAAAAATATAAAATATAATGATTAAAATGCTGCAGTAAAACTAACACTAGTAGAGACAGGAAAACATCAATTTCAATCTGTTTTCAAAATGATGGGACTATCTTTTAAGATACAGTGGCTTACAAATAAAATGAAAACATTTTAAAAAATCATTTTTTGTGTGTGAAGCAACAAAAAGTTACCGTTCCATTTTGGATATCTCTAGGCCACCAGTAGCTTGACATGATTCGTGTGAATCCATAGGGATGAGCAAGCATAAACCCTACTGCCATCTTATAAAGTCTATTAAAAAGATAAAATAAGAGTTCTGGTTTAAATGTGTTTTCAGACACAGAAATGAACAAACATAGAATAGATAACTTGAAATGTTGAAAACAGGTGACAAGCGCTTTCACAAAATGGCTCCAGTCACGGGTGTGAGCACTCAGCTTATCAAAAAATAAACTGATAGGTTTGCTCCCTATTATCTCCCCCCCACACCCGATGTTCCCAACAATCATAGCTTGTTTTTATCTGGTTTCCTGGGCAAGTGAGCTCATTTCCAAATAAAGCATCTCCCTGTAGTCCCCGATGTTTATAGGTAATCTGCACTTAATGATCAGTCATTTAGTGACTGTACGAAATTACAACAGACTCACAAAACCAGTTAAGCTCACCATATTTATGACCTGGATATCAAGATTCCAATGGCTAGCCCCTCCCCCATGGTCACACAATTGCATTTTGGGCCCTTTGCAACAGGCCCACATTTATGGCCACAGGACTACAATTTGCAACTTTTGTTTTTTTGACAGAAACTGGCATTAACTTCCAGTTTCCTGCAAAAAAAACAAAACACCCATTGCAAATAAAGGGTTCATTTAACAACTGCCACATTCACTTAATAACCCCTGCATTTGCTTAACAACCACTTCAAACACAATGTTATAAAATCAGATCAGCACGTGATGACCCACTTAATGGCTGACATGACTTAACAACCATAATTCATGGCTCAATTGTGGTAGTAAGTTTAGAGAGCACATCTACGGCACTCTCTAAAAATGCTTATGTAGATCCCAGAGATATTTCTGTAAAGATGATGATGGAAGACCAAGCTTTCTTTTGTAGCGTGAGAACTTTCCATTTATAAAGATGCAGGAGGAAAAGACTTAGTCTACACTTGGTAGATGCGATCATCATCACCACCATCTTTAGTACCAACTCACTCTTCAGTTCAGAAAACAGGAACACGTCTATACTGCAAAGATTTTCCAGTGGTATATTATATCAAGGATGAAATTCTGCCCATAATTTCCTGAGATTACACCCAACTGAATACAATGTGATCTATTTTCATATAAATATGTTCATGAAAATGGGGGGAGGGGAATGTACATTCCATGTTTATTTTTAGGCTGCTAAGGGCTGCAGCAGCAAATCAATGAATTCCTGAGCTTGTTCATACAAAAGAATACATGCGATAAAAGTATGCATTAAAATTTTTGAATGTCGAGGACTTCC
>NW_015387520.1:406477-423394 GCF_001527695.2 Protobothrops mucrosquamatus | reverse complement strand
TTCTCAAGATCTGGTTGAACAAGTGGATCCGGTGGTAGCTGATGAAAGTTATTCACACCCTGAAGAGGCCATATTAGAACCTTACATTGACTTTTTAAAAACGAATAAAATTGTGGAACAAGGAATAAAAGAAGAGAGACTGAGTAACCCTGAACAGGCTTTTATATATCAAGATATACAATTTCAAGAGTCAGAGCAATTTAATTGTGAATTTATACTGGGACTAAATGTGGAAACTATTAGGCAAACTAATTTTACACAAAGTTACTTGGACTCATTTCAATTGCTAAAAACAACAAAGATTGATATTCAGATTATATTGGCAGAAAGGGGAGAAAATTTTGCTCAGTTTGAAGTGATTAAGTTTTGTAACCAAATCTTGAGGTTTGATAATCGAAACGCTTTAATATCAACTTGGTTTAGAAAGAAACCCAGAGTTAGATATAAATATGACATTAAATGTTATTGGATGGGTTAAAAATGTCTTAAAGGTTTTTTTTCTGATTTAATGACGAAGGAAGTATAATTATGATAATGTGGTAATAATTGAATTTGTTTGACTTAATTAAATGGGTGGGAATTTAGGTCCTAAAGGTTCTCTTTTTTTTTCTTTTTTCTTTTTTTGATTTAATAATGGTTGAAGGAGGTGGACTTATTCTTAATGGTATATTTGATAAATAATTGAATGATAACTAAGTAACTGAAGTTGTAAACCTTACTAAGGGATTAAAATGATTTCTTACAGGTGCAGTTTGATGAAATGATAGAATTTACTTGTTAATTTTATGGAAGATGGGAATTTTTCCTTTTTCCTTTTTTACTTTGCTGAAATGATAAAGATTTTGGGTATTTGAAGAATTAATTAAATGAATAAAATTTTTATTAAAAGGAAGATTATTACAAATATAATAATGTTGTTATAATTGAAAATGACTGAAGGATAAGTAAGTAATTGAAGTTGTAAACCTTATTAAGGGTTCTAAATGATTTTTTATAGGGTAGTTTTATGAAATGACAGAATTAACTTGTTAACTTTATGGAAGATGGGAATTNGGATATTTGAAGAACTAACTAAATGAATAATTTTTATTAATACGGAGGAGATGGATTGTTTAAGTTTAGACTTTGGAGTTAGAGATATTAATATTTGTTTACTTGTATTTGAATATTAGCCTAGGTTGGTTTGGGAAGTCCGGGGGGTGGGGGGATGGGATATAACATTGTGTAATATCTGTGATGTATTTCTTTTTTTCTTTATGATAAAAATAAAAATTTTATATTGAAAAAAAAAAAAAAAAATTTTTTTTGAATGTCATTAATTTATGGGACCGCTTTGGGGGGGGGAGATTTTTTTAAAAAAGAAATTGGATGGGTTACAATTTGGCCACAAATTTGATTCTGGAACGCAGAATCAAAATTCAAAGAGCAAATACCTCTAATTCAGTAGCCATCCAGTTATGGAAACTAAACATTTTAGGTCTTGCCTCTGCCAATGTGGAGAAAATCTTTCATATCTAGTCTTAAATGACGATTTTCAATTTGACAATGAGATCTGCTCAAATTTCACTTGGACATGAGAAAACCACCAATTTCAAAATCAAAGGACACAAAAAAAATTCAAGACTGCTCCTGAAGCTATGTAATTTTTTTTTAAAAAAAATCTTGACTGTAGATTACAACAAAACATTTCATTCAAACATATGCAAATAATAACCAGATTTACTGAAAATAAAGTATGGTTACTCGTCTAACAGAAAGCAGGTATATTGTGTGTGACACTATCTCCTCTCTAAACTAATATGTCTTCCCTTTTCAGAAATAATGGGACAATCACATATATTTCTCAATGTATCCCAACTTTGCTTAAGCTGGTTCCAGGGAGATCAAAAAAGCATCTTTTTCACTCGTTTCTCTTCACTGAATTGCTTAAGTCAGCTTTTGGGGTAGAAATGTCTACAACTAGATATCTACAACTGGAACTCTAAATGGTATTAATTTGTAAATTACTAGTGGGGAGATTTTTTAAACTTCTGATGGGATGGAATGATCTGGGTTTGAAATTTAATTTGCAACTACAAAACAGCTTTTATAAACTATTTTAAAAATAGGGGCAAGGATTACCTAGGGTTCCAAAAAGTGAGAATGGAGGACCCACCACTTCCATGTCCCCTTTGGTTGTCGTGATTATCAACAAAGACGAAGGCTTTATCAGATGGCATCATATGCCAGCTTTCTCCCCAGCTCCTAAATCAGGAAGAAATAAGCATGTATTTGCAAGACATTTTAAAATAGGCCAGTTTAGGAGGATATGATCCACCCCTTCCAATTTGAGAAGCGTAGTTGCCAAGCTTTGCATCAAAAGTCCACACTGACTGCACCATAATTTATTTTATTATTATTATTATTTTGGAGGCATAAAGATATCTGAACCCTCCTCCTGCACCTGGATCCCGATCTGGTCCTAGTTAATGTAAAAAAATAATTACTTCAAATTTGCCATCTTTTGTCCATTCCATTTCCGAAGGACAGTCCCCAGCTGCATGCCATATTTAAATTCAGTCACTCGGCCATTTCTGAAGTATTCAGAGCTTTGGACGGCTTCACCACCCAAATCAATTACCTGGAAAAAGCCAAGAAAAGGTAGAGAAGGAATAAAGGAAAGGATTCCTAAAGACAGAATATCTGGCAAGGTGATCACTTCCTATTATACTGTGTATTGACTCATTCTCAAAAGTGGTTTAGCAATTTCAAACATTTAGTCACCAAATTAGTTTCTGGCATGTACAGTACTTTTGAGGATCATTTTAGGCCAATCTTGCACCAAATGTACTAGCTGCAATTATACCTCTTCTCATACAAACTTTCAGTCACACTTTGGAAGTCCTTCTGAAATGTCTCACCACTAAGAAAGAAACATAGATAGAGAACGTTATGATGTTTCTGCTGCATCATCTTGAATGTGGAGACCTTTTACCAACAAAACTAGATTGATCTCTGCACTTTTAGGCAAGATAATAATAATAATAATAATGATAAAGTTGGAAGGGAATGGTAGATTCTTAAAAGAAAGAATCGGCATTCTGAAATAACACATAGGTATCTTGTTATATTTACTTAATCACATCTTGCTCTATTAATTTCAACTCATCGTCATCATAATAAGAAAAAAAGGGCTATAAATTCAAAAGTGCTTTGTTCTACGTTTTGGCTCTTGTCCTTTTGAAATTCTACCTTTTTGTAAACAATGTAAATACCTCAAGGTTTAAACTCGACAAACCTTCAAATTTCCGTTGTCTTAGCTAAATTAAGTTTCTCCTCAAATCAATTAATTTTTAATTTTTTTAATTTGGAAAGGCTTGTTAAATCCAGAGCCTAGATTTTACACAAATGCCAACAAGTACATTAGATCTTCTAGCCATTTAAGTTAATGCCTTAGAGTTGATCTGTAAAGAATTGCTTTTCTGAAATAGCCCAAAAGTCTATTGGATCTTAAGGTCACTAGAGCTACGATCTGATATGAAATGAAGCTTAATACTGAGCAGGGACGTATTGTATTACTGTAGATCCTTTTTTTGTGAGCTCCTGAGAATCCTACAATTCTGAGCTGCTGACAATCGATAGTAAGACAGACAGACAAAGCGAGCAGATTTGTTGACCTTTGGCAAATTACTCTATGTCCCCCGGGTCCACAAATTGTAAGATAGCTCATTTGGCGCACATGAACATTGAAGAACAATGGACAAATGCTGGGAACTTTCTTTTTATTATTATTATTTACCTCTTGATAGATGAAAGGTCGTGAACCTTTGGTGAACCATCGGGCATTGAGGTTATTTAGTTTGCTTAAAATAACATTGATGTCCTCGGGCCTTATGTGCTTAGCAGCATCAATTCGGAACCCTGCAACGCCAAGGTCAATCAGGTGGTTCAAGAAGTCTATTATTTTTGAACGCACCTCATCTTTCCATTGGGAAAGGTCAAGGAGTCCATAAAGTCGACAGTAACGAACCTATACGTATGGAAAAAATGATTACTACAAACACACAAAACAAAACAGAACAAAAAACAAAATCAATCTGATTTGGGAAAATGTTGAAAGGGTAAAAGAATTAAAGCCTGAAGCACCTCTCCATAACCGGATATATGACTCAAACCTCAATCACTCCAAGGATGTTCTGGGATGCTGAAAATCCAATGAGACTTGTCCATAATTGTCTATGGAGATTCTCAGTCATCCAGGTCATGGTTATCTCAAAGGTGCTTTTTCAAAAGGCAACTGGACTATGGTTTTGTTTGTTTGTTTGTTTTTGAGGAAGAAGACATTTGGCTTCTTATCCAAGAAGTTTCATCAGTTCTGACTGATGAAGCTTCTTGGATGAGAAGCAAAACGTCTTCTTCCTCAAAGAGAAGACACAATCCAGCTACCTTTTGGGGGGAAAAAAACACCTTTGAGACTTGTCCTTATTGTTTTCAAGCATTTACAACATAGCTCTCTACTAAAATAAAAGCTGCTTGATTTTCCTGAGTCCTACTTTTTGAAAGTACAATTTTACTTGCTTGCTTTTTTGGTTTGATTTTTATCCTGCAGTGAACATAATTAATATTCTTTCTTCCTCCCACAACAGCAACCCTGTGAAGTGGTTTGGGCTGAGAGAGAGAGAGAGACTTGCCCAAGGTCACCCTGCTGGCTTTCATGGAAAAGGTGGGATTTGAACTCATGCTCTCTTGGTTTCCAGCCTGATGCCTTAACCACTAGACCAGGGGTAGGCAACCTTGTCTCTTTTATGACTCATGGACTTCAACTCCCAGAATTCCTGAGCCAGCCATGCTGGCTCAGGAATTCTGGGAATTGAAGTTCACGAGTCATAAAAGAGACAAGGTTGCC
The DNA here is from genome assembly GCF_001527695.2 of Protobothrops mucrosquamatus. Taxonomy (NCBI): domain Eukaryota; kingdom Metazoa; phylum Chordata; class Lepidosauria; order Squamata; family Viperidae; genus Protobothrops; species Protobothrops mucrosquamatus. Next base: position 418,509 of record NW_015387520.1, on the reverse strand, counting down.
TACCCCTGCACTAGACCAAAATGGCCCTCATATATCATATATTCAATAGGTATGCTTCGTTAATGCTATATTCTATTAATTTGTTTATTGAATAAAGAGTGTGTTCATCTTCAGAAATCTTTTTATTCACACAACCATTCCGATCACAACAAGGAGTTCAGATACATCCACAAGACTGGTTACATTAGATGATATCGGACAATCAAAAATCCTCCTTTGATTTTTGTTTTAACAAATCCAATCTCACATTGATATCTCTCATTCAATATCCACATATGTCTAAAAAGATGCAGGAGTTTTGCAAAGTCACTGCTGCGTACCACAAAAATTGTCTTTTATGCATTCTATGAAGCAGCCAACAAATTTGACTAATTGTTTGCCATCGACAAGCTCAATTGCCTTAAGAGTGCTCTTTCTCCCCTCCAACAAATACAGATACCGTATATGTAATAATACTCACAAACCTATGCTCGATTTGGATTTTCATCTTCAAGAGCATTAAGGTTTTGCTTCTAAAATGGAAAACTGCATTTATCTATAGCAAACCACCACTTGTCATAATAAAACCTATACCACCACAGAACACATCAATATGGGAAAGTCTACCTGAATAGGATCACTGTAGTTTTCAATATCCCCACTGGGTGTTTTACATATTGGATCATTAAAATCAAATCTCGAATACGGGACAGAAGGAAAATCGTGGCGTTCTGCATTGAAATAGCTCTTACAGATTCCACGGTTGCCAGATCCAGCTGCTGAGTTGAGCATATGGTTGAATACAGCATCCACGTAAATATGGACCTGTTAAAGATACAAGCAAAATATATATAATGTCACTTCATCTTAGCCGTGTCTTTTTTTCTTCTTTTAACACAAGGTCTTTCCTTATACACAAAGCATTGACAGACTCAACTAAAATGCTTGCATTTGAAAATGACCAAGCCTTAATAAGGAAAAACTTGTTCAAAATATAAAAACAGTTACATTTTACCTAGAACACAATCGTCTTTTCTATTTTCTGTTGTTCCTGTTGCACTCTTCCATCTAAGACATTCTTCAGCCACTAATAATCAGCTATCAGTACACTAATGGTTACATACCCAGGAAAGCAGAAAATGCACATAGTCCGGTATTGCTAACATAAGCTTTCTGCTGAAGCTAGGAACATGAACTTTGCCCAAGGCAAGAGACAAATCCAGGACTTTTCATCTTCATGTTCACAGAAATGGGAGAAAATGCATATTGGGCCTTTGTTAGTTTTATCCATGATGTTTAAATATAATCTAATACCTGCAACTTCTCTCAATAACTCATTCATTCAATCTGCAATATCCATCTTCACGTTTAGTCTAAGTGGTTGACTGCAGAACCTTAATGTTCTTAAACTTATATATTTTTCTCGGTCATCCCTGGTTGTTGTATTTAAAAAAAATGTCCAAAAAAATTCAGAATCTTGAACATTCTTTGGGGGCATCTGGGCTAGTTTTAGTAACACATTAAAGAATTTCTTTTTCTTTTTGATTTGCTTCTGTACGAGGAATTAGCTGGTTCATGCTTTGGTCTACAAATTTTTCTACAGAACTATTTAAAATTAGTACTTGCCAGATTCAGAGGATTTTTTTTTTAATGCAATTCCCACATTTTTCAAACTGTGTCCCACTTCAAATGTTATCATATTGGTACAGGAGATACTTTTCCCAATTTCAATCAACACCACTCCAAAAATGCATATATAAATGAAACAAATAAGGAGGCAAAACATAAATCTAGGTGTCCCATTCTTTCAGTAGGTAAATCAAAAGGAAACATAATTTCTTATGCTAATGTAGTTCCTCTATATTACTAGAGCAGCATATTATAAAATTACAAATATGCATTTGCTACCCCATTATGGGGCCATCCATATTTCTTTTCCCTGCCTTGAACACATCCTAATTAACATTTGCTGAGGTCATATTCTGACACCAAAGCCTCCATCTTATTCTCAGCCTATTGCTCAGGTATTCCAACAGAAAAGTGGTGTTTTCCCAAGATATCACAGCACAAGACCTGTGCATGTGCTCTCGATCTTGTCAGCAAGAGCCTTCAAAGGTCAGTAACTTGCTGGATTTTAACTGGTTGGCTGCAGAGCCCCACACTTACATCTAGGCTCCATGCCTCTATGGCCATTTCTGTTGTGGCTACCATAGAGACTGGAGTACTCTCTTCCATTCCATTTTCTTTGAAGTGGTTTGGTCAGATCAGCAATGTAACAGAAAACAAAATGTAGTCTTCCACTAAATTTCCCATGGTACGTTTTCCACATGCATGGCATACCGAATGTGGGAGAGGTGACCAACAATTTTGTTCCTAATCTCTGGTTTTACTAAATAAAATGTTGCATAGGTTGCACATTTCAGAGGGGGGAATATATATTATTTTAAAAAAAATAATGTTGACATGTTCACCTCAATTGCTCACTGAACAGAGAGGTGATCTCTACAGCTGCCTCTCTTCCTATGGCCTTTTGCCAGCAAAAGCTTAACAAAGGAACTTAACAGGCACGGCATGGCTGCAGTCACTATTCCAATTAAGATACCAATGCCTTACCCACCACATTCTTCTCTATCTGCCAGCTTCCCTCTTCCCCACGGCATTTTTTGGAACATCATTTCCCTTTTATCTCAAGGATTGAAAGAAAACACATCCACGTGGCTGGGGAATGAGCCCTATGCCAATGTACGACTCAAATCTTCATTTCTTTCAAGACAATATGCAGAATGACATGATTGTCTTCACTCAAGAGAATACAGAGTTGCATCTAGAGCAATTTAGAAGTGATTTTTAGTGTTAGCATTACATTGGCCACAAAGATAATATATGTCAAAATGACATTTGCTTGACATAAAAATACTAAGTCAGCAAAGTCTGAGAATGTTCTTATATATCATGGAATGCTAATAAAATGAGGATTGAAAACACACATATAAACAGTGCAACTGATGAAGACGTTTTGGTGACAAGCACCCTTGGAAATTGACTCAGCTGATGGGTCTTTTTTAGACTAAGTCCTCCTACAATTTTCAGACAAATCCAGACTGTAGGAAATTGTTTCTATGATTATACAAAATATTTTATAGCAAAAATGATTCTATTTAATTTTTATCCAAGGAAATTTAAGGAACTCGAATGTTTTATTATATAGAATCAATTCTATCTAATAAGAACTTTGGATCTAGAAAATTGGACAAATATAAGACACCATTAAAAAAACTTCCACTTATGATTGCCTTTGACCTCACATCTCCTGTTCCCCTCAATTAGCCCTAAGGTAGTGAAGGCCACTTACTCCAACATTGTTGCATCTAGTCACCATATCTCTGAACTCGCTTTCATTTCCAGAGCGTGAACATAACTTATAACTAACTGGCTGGTATCTCTCCCACCACGGTCTCCAAGGATTCATAATTACAAGGTTTTCATTTGGAGGAGAAACCTAGATATTCAGAAAGAGAATGAGCAGCTAAAGAACAAATATTATATTATTATTCAATTTTATCAATCTTATCTGCTCCAACCAATTCATAGCTTCAACAAGAATATTAGGACGAATATGAAAGTAACAATAACAATGGTCAATTAAAGGTACACAAAGCATTTCAAGCTTGAACTGCTTCAAGCTTCAAATTGGCTGGTTCAATTTAACTGGAAGTGTTTTAATCCGAAAGAAGACTCTTTGAGCTTCAAGTAGAATCTAATATAAAGCCAACTGTTTCAGGATAAACCACTTCTATAAAAATTGAAAATGAGATTGAAATATCTGTTTTGAACTCAGCATTGATTTAATCTTGAAAACGTTTAAATTTGAAATATTTTGCACTCCTCACTATACAATTTTATAATAATAATATTAAGGATTATCATTATCCAGATATGAATCTGGACCCAGGAAAAGCGGCAGAAAAGAGACAAAAACAAAATATTCTTCTGCCTTCTTCCCAAGAGCAATCCCCAACTTTTTTGAGAAGACTCACGTGACTCCACAAAACAATTTGCATATGTGCAGAGGATGATATATACACACAGGCAATTACACCCTGTTTGTTTCCTGCGTCTCTCACTCATATAATATGCCAATAAGGATCACTGGGGAGTAGAATCCTTTAAGCAACCCAGTGATCAGGATCCCTGTTTCCAAGGAAGAACAAGATTGCGTTGCCTGAGGATGCAGTGCAGATTGGGGAAGGTGTGTGAGTGTAAGGGGTTGCACAAGAGCTGTGGTGTGAGTTTGGGAGAGTGCATGAGGGTGCAGCATGGGTTGGGTTTGGAAAGAGTCAGGGAGGCTGTGATGTGAGTCAGGGAAGGTGGATGGAGGCGCGGTTCAAGTTGGGGACAATATGTGAGGGTGTGGCATAGGTGAGGGAGAGTGTGAGAGGGTGTGCAGTGCAGTTCAGTGAGGACGTTGGGGTGTGTGAATGGTTGGTACATGGGTAAGGGAGACATACCTTAATGACTTGTAACCTTCCCTACCTGCTTCCTCACTGACTTTCTGGGGAGCCAGCAGAGAAGTTTGCAAATGGCAATCGCGTGATTGCCGGGCGCCACAACCAGTCATTAATACGAACTGGTTGCCAAGCACATGGATTCCATTCACATGACCAAGAGATTGTTAGGATGGCCAGAGTTCTTTGGGCAATTCCTAACCACAATTCATTTGGCAGCATTGTAACTTAAAACTGTCAATGAGCAAATGGCCACAGGTCAAAACCTCTAGCTCTGTATGTGTCAGAACCATATTTGCTTGTTCCATTACTGCATTCAGGAATCACTGGAGCTATTATATTAGCTATTATATTAAGCAAGATGCTTGTGGTTTATCTGTTCAGAGTGGCCCACTCTCTCTAATCAGATGCTGTCAGATGTGCTCAGATGGCATCTTACAAAATTTTAAGGCAGCAGGATATATGGGAGCTCAAAGTCTATCAGTGGTTATTTAGCTATGACTAAAGAGAGATGCTCACTCACCTGAACACCTGCAAATCCATGTTGGGCTAAGTACCTTTCACATTCAAGAGCAATGTCAACCCATCGCCATTCAAAAAGATGGACAACAGAGGTCCTGACAGGTTTGGGACTGGGCTTGTACTGGGTCCAGTAAAGTCCAAAAGCTCCCAAGAGAAACAGCAGCACAACATTCCTCATTTTCACTTTGGCACATAGTGTTATGTTCCTCAGTAGTCTTTTGCTTTCCTGTTGGAGAACATAGCACCTTTACCAATTATGCACTTTAAATTCTGGCTTATTGTCAACACCATGTTTAAAGCTGTATATTCATCATCATTGTCGTCGTCATCACACAAAAACTAAGTATTAACAAGGCAGAAGACATTTTTGTTTCTTCACCAGGGTCAACAACCGAAGTTCAGAGAAAAATAACAAGCCTCTGTTGATATACTGGTCTCAACTACAGACAGGGAGAAAAGCATATTTTATTAGGTGCATAGACATAGTCAAAATTAATTTAAAGAGTGTGTTAGGCATCCATTGCTAGAAAGAGTACAGAGAAGAGCAACAAAGATGATTAGGGGACTGGAGGCTAAAACATATAAGGAACGGTTGCTGGAATTGGGTATGTCTAGTTTAACGAAGAGAAGGACGAGGGAGGACATGATAGCAGTGTTCCAATATCTTAGGGACTGCCACAAAGAAAGAGGGAGTCAAGCTATTTTCCAAAGCGCCTGAAGGCAGGACAAGAAGCAACGGATGGAAACTAACCAAAGAGAAAAGCAACCTAGATCTAAGGAGAAACTTCCTGACAGTTAGAACAATTAACCAGTGGAACAATCTGCCTCCAGAAGCGGTGAATGCGCCAACACTGGAAGTTTTTAAGAAGAAACTGGACAGCCATTTGTTCGAAATGGTATAGGGTTTCCTGCCTGAGCAGGGAGTTGGACTAGATGACCTCCAAGGTCCCTTCCAACTTTTTTATTATTATTATTATTATTATTATTATTATTATTATTATTATTATTATTATTATTATTATTTACTGTATTCCTGTTGACCAAGAAAGGGAAGATAGCCATATTTCTAACATTTATTCAAATTCCGATTGACGCTGTGCAATTTTTTAAATCACATACAGTAAATCAATGTGACCTCAGCTTTTAAGGCTTTTAAGCAAGTCTAAGTATTCCATAAATAGATAAATTGTTTTTGCAGGCAAATGCTTCATAGTTAAAATATTTTTTAACCTGGGTTGATCACAAGTGACATTTGTCCCAGTCCCTTTTCTAAATGTGGCCTTGAGAGACCTATAGTAGAAAAACCTCTCTTCCAGAAGAGCCCTTTTGCTTTCTAAAACTTTTGAGCGGATCAAACCTGTTAACTATTTTTTTTTCTTTACATATACTGTACAACATATGACAGGTCAAATTGGGTTGCAAAAAGATGTGGAAGTTTATAAATTTTGGGCCTGTGTTGCATGGGGGAAAGCTATTATTGTTGCAATATATTTGTCAATGTTCAATTAAGGGGGGGGGATAAATACAGGTTTTTCTTTTTTGTCTTTCCAATTCATTTTGTGCGTGTTCTTAGCTGTGTTTTGTTTTTGTTAATTTTTTTTCTTTTGCATTTTTAACCCTTTTGAATAAAATCAAAATTTGGGGAAAATTGGAAAATTATTTATTTATTAAACGTGTATGCCGCCCAACTTCTAACGACTCTGGATGGATCACAAAAGGTTACAAAAAAAGATAGAAGAAGAAAACAGTAGACTGTGTTGTAACACAAAATACAGCAGAGATGGCAAAGTTAAATAACTCAGATGAGAGAAAAAAAAAGGAAAGTGGGTTTCAATCATGCTTCCCAAAGGCCTAGAGATGATCTTTAGGGCTCTTCAAAACAACAGTAGGATGGGGGGGGGGCATTTGAATCTTCGTACAGTAATAAGTCTGACAGGGAGAATTTTCCCCACATCTGCAAGCTGTCAAATTTGGATAACATTTTGGACAGGATAATTGAGAAATACAGATGGAATAATCCAGCACAGACTGATGGGAGCAAGAGACTAACATTGTCAGGTGCAAAAGATCTGGCCCACTCATGAAGGTCCAATTAAACTGATTTATTGCCACATGCCTATGCACAGGGAAATTCTCAACTAACAGTACCTACTTGGAGTTGGATAAGAATGAATGGATTCAAGGGAGGTTGGACTTAGTTCACTTATGACTACATAGGGATTCTAAGCTGATCTCTTTTTTAACTCCACCCGCCAGGTTTTGCCAGTCCTTCTCCTACACTCATTGTTCCTAGTGCCTTGATTTAAAAGAGATAACTGCTGCCTGAGGATGCAGTTGTAGGATAGCTTTAAATAAAAGCAATATATGCATAAATTCCTAAAATTAAATATTTAGCAATATTTGAAATCTAAAGCAGCCACTCAAACTTAAAGCTCCATTCCATTTTCATTTGAAAACATGGAATAATAATAATAATAATAATAATAATAATAATAATAATAATAATAATACAATAATAATTCTGCTCTAAAGTAACTAAATGGGGGACATCAGATCCACTTAAACACATTATTTAATACACTATACATTCCACTGTTTTTTTCTAAATCTGTCTAAGATATTCAATACCTTTGCAAAAAAAACATCTTTAGCAGAGAACATTTAAATACGTAGCTAACAGATAGCCATTAGAACAGGAGGCATCATAGACAAGAAAACAAGTGCGATTCTGAAACAAGTAACAAAATTTAGAATCCTTCCTAATTTATTAAAAGAGCAAAAGATGTCACTGCCTCTGCTCTGTGGAAGAGAATGTAATGAAATGATGAAATGCAACTTCTGATAAGGATACCGTGTTAAGGGTTGGAAAAGTTAAAGAATGTAGAGGAGACAAGGGAGGTGGGTTTTTTTGTTGTTGTTGTTGTTGCTGTTGTTTCCAGGAAACTGGAAGAGCTGACACTGAAAATTACAGCGCAACAGGTGCTGAAGGAAGGTCTTGGAACAAAGTAGATGCAACATCTTTTTATTGCTGCAGATTGCAATTCAAGCTGGCTGCAGGAACCGTCAAGGGGATGGACTAATGGAGTGAGGGAGCTGCCAAGATTGTAATTATGTCCAGAGTGGAAGCGGGATGGAGAGAAAGAGTTTAGAAGAGAAAGATGCTAGAAATTGAAATGAATGAAAGAAAGAAAAAGGATACTCGGGTAACGGAGCCGGGAAAAAAAACAAAGAGGGTCAGATCCATCTGGACAGGCAGATAGCAGCCATCACATTTGTTCACGTTTGACATGATTCAAGAATGGGGGTAACAATTGCTTTCTTTCTTTTATGTCTGCTTTGAAAACAGAAGGATAGGGCAGCTCCACAACCAAGAAATTGCTATCATGTTGCTTTCTGCTGTGAGAAGAGAAGAGAATATTTGTAGCTCAAGGGTTGAACTGTGGAGTCCTTGGTGCTCTCTGAACTTGGCTGTTTGCTTGCAGACATTTCATTACCAACTTGGTAACATCATCATATTGAACATCATATGAACATCATTCGTACTGTCTCTGCTGATGATAGGAAGCCTAGATGAACATTTTCAAGCTGAGAAAGGTAGTAGTAGAGTACTTCCAATTACCTTTTTCCCCCTCTTCCAAAGTTTCTCAATATTCTTGGTGCTGACACTAACTCAACCGATAGACTCGGTAAAGGACTTGGTGGAAATTATAGTTCAGTATGGGAAAGTTTCTGGTTTTAAGGTAAATAATAATAAGACTAAAATATTACAGTTATCTCTGCTGGGGAGAATCTCAGCAGTGAAAATGAATATTCTTCCAAAGTTTCTTTTTTTGTTTCAAATGATACATATTTTGAAAAAAGATGCTAATTTGGAAGAATGGCAGAAGGGGATTAACAAGTTTATATGGGCGGGGAAGAAACCAAGAGTTAAATTTAAGATTATACAAGATGCACAGGAAAGAGGAGGTCTTAAAGCGCTGAACTTAAAACTGTATTATGATGTGGTAGCTTTAACATGGATTAGTGATTGGCTGAATTTAACAAATAGAAATATACTTTCCCTTGAGGGATGGGATCTATTATTTGGTTGGCATGTATATTTAATTTATAATAAGAAAGTAAATCAAGTTTTTAAAGCCCATATTCTAAGAAGTGCTTTGTTACGAGTTTGGAAGAAATATTATTACAGATTAAATTATAAAATTCCCATTTGGGCGATTCCAGGACAGATGATAGAGGGGGTATCTAGAGGGGTTACTTTGGATAGAATTTCTTATAAGAAATTACTTAGTCTGGTAGGAAAGGATTGGCAAATTAAATCCTTAGCAGATTTGCAGGAAGAAAATATTGTATATTCTTGGTTTTATTATAATCAATTGTTAATGAGGTGGAGCTTAGATCAAAAAGTTGGTATTACTTTGCAGGATGTGAATTTGATAAAACAGATTAAAGATCAAACTCGAGCCCATATAAAGAGAATGTATAATGTTTTGATAGAATTGGATTCTGAAACGGAATTAGTTAAAGATTGTATGGTAAAATGGGCTCAAAATATTCAAGAATCAATTTCATTGGAAATATGGGAGACAATTTGGGTTAGAAATGTAAAATTTACTCAAGCTCAAAATTTAAGAGAAAATTTTTATAAGATGTTTTATAGGTTTGGATCCTCAAAAACTGTCCTGTATGTATCCTAATTTACAGCCCAAATGTTGGAGATGTGGAAGTTTAGACACAACTTATTTTCATATTTGGTGGACGTGTAGGGATATAAAAGCATTTTGGATTAATATTTGGTGGAATATTCAAAATATTTTTAAGAAAAAGATAAAGTTTACACCGCAGTTATTTTTGTTAGGCATTATGGAAGATTTGGATGTTAAAGAAATGAATTTGATGTTGAATCTTATAACAGCTGCAAGATTATTGGTAGCCCAATTTTGGAAGAAGGACTCTTTGCCCACTATAGAAGAATGGATGCGTAAAGTGTCAAATTCAGCAGAAATGGCTAAAATTTCCACTTATTTGAAGGATCAATCACAAGAAAGATACATCTCGGTCTGGAGAAGATGGATAGATTATATTCAGAATAAATATGGGACTAAAAAGTTTCATTTGGGTTATGAGTAAACTCTAGAGTATTGTTATTATTAATAGTTTATTTTAATGGAATTTTTGTTAGTTTTAATTAGATGANTAGATGATATTATTATTATTTTTAATATTAGTATGGTATTGTTTAATATTTAGGTTATGAATATGTTTATTATTGTGTTTAACTTTAATTTGTTTAAATTTGTGTTAAAGGGGAGTTAAAGCGTATTATGGACTTGGTTATTTTAATAGTTGGTTAATGTTAGATAGATTTTGATTATTATATTTGTAACCCTGTGTTCTGCTCTGGAAAGTGGGGGAGGGTGAGGGTGGGGTGGGGTTTTGGGGTGGGTATGGGGGTTTATACTGTAATCTTTATAAAACTTTTAATAAAAAAAATATTCTTTATCTTATATATTTCAACAGGGCATGCACAAAAGATGGTTGTTTTCTTTTTCGCATGTACGGTATTTCATTGTTTATGGGCTTTTTCTGAAAAGCAAGTAGCTGGGATCACTCAGGAAGCTTTGCAAGAAGTATGAATAACCAAACTAGAAACTATATTTACTTTTCTGCCAATCCAAAAAGAGCCATCCAGCTTTCCAGAGACCTCATTTCAGCTGAATATGAACATAGTTTTCACAGAACTAAGCATCACCTGCACAACATCCCATGGATAACTTACACTTTTGAGGAACTCTACAAAACTCTTGGGGGTTGAAACTTACCAACTCCAAGAAATGTAAAAACTATGTAATAATCTTATATCTGAGAGGTCTCTCATGATAAAACACATCTCTGGGCAAATGATTCCACAAGGTTTCCCCATGGCAACTCATTAAATTTAATTATGCACCTAAAGAAGCCTAGCTCTAACTGTGGTGTCAACAGAAGATCCCCAAGAGAACACATGGATGATCTTTTCAAGTTTCCAGAATCCTATTTTTTCTGAGTTCTAAAAACAAATCCTTTGCTTTTTCAACCAATGCCCAATCAGAACCAGGCTATCTGCTTGAGCACGTTCCTGGAATTTGAACTTGTAATTCCTCTCCTAAGCCAACACCCTCAATTGTAGATATCAAGGATGTAAGTAATCCTTTTTACAGGAGGGGCCGCATTCAGTAAGAGGACAATGCTAAAAAAAAGAGGTTCAGAGAAAAAAAAAAGGCACTGTGTAAATTAATTTTAGTTAAAATGAATGGCCACTCAGTTGTTTTTCAGAAGTCCCAATGGAAAGCATGAAATTCAGCTTAAGCATCTAGAAAGGATATTTGAAAGGAAAATAAATCATTGACTCACAGAATGCAAAGATTAGGAGGGATTTTCTGACTTGCAAGATTCCTGTTATTGTATCCTTACAATAAAGACAGAGTTAGTATTTATCGTTGTGCTTCTTGTCTGGACTTTCTCAATGGGCTAACAGTAGGTCAAAATAATTTGGACTGCATCTTAGTCTCAAAGCTAATTCATTGATTAGTAGACCCCAATTTGCTGCTTTTCTATTGTAGGTCTGAGAAGCTGCTTGATCTGACACCTGGGGAGGGGAGGGTACTTCTGTTTTATTCTCTTTTTTTAATGGATTGTTATGAGCCTCTTAGAATCATTATTTGAGATATGGGTCGTATAGAGGTCCTGCAAATAAATAAATAACCTCCAGTTGGGCCCTGCTGCAGGATTTATAACAATGTAATTTGGGACAGCAATGGTTTTGGATTCCATCAGCATTACCTTCTTAGGTTTCCAGAACTGGAGTATGGATTGGAATGTGAAAAAATTATTCTTTGGCTAAGGACTAGGGATAGGTTAAACTTGGCATGTTTGTGAAATGCAGTGTATGGGGATAGGTGGATTGCTTAAGAAATGATGCAACATCTTCTACAAACCTCTCTTAGAATAAGTATTGCTGACTTGGTAAGACCAGATTCTCTAAAA
>NW_015387520.1:378124-405921 GCF_001527695.2 Protobothrops mucrosquamatus | reverse complement strand
TAAAACAGTGTTTCTCAACCTTGACAATTTTAAGGCATGTGGACTTCAACTCCCAGAATTCCACAGCCAGCATTGCTGGCTGTGGAATTCTGGAAATTGAAGTCCACATGCCTTAAAATTGTCAAGGTTGAGAAACACTGCTCTAAAAGCTAACAAACACCTATTTCGCAAAGAAGGTGGACTGGGGAGGTTGGTGCCCGAAATGGAATTTGCCAGCGAAAGTGCAATAATCACAAGAAACCCAAAGCTTTAGTCCTGTTGCTGTTATTCTCCCTTGATTCTAAGGTATTTCTTTTGGAGCAATTGTTTAAGTAGAAAAAAACTGAAGCTTTGAGAAGCAGATTGTAGAATAGAACATCTTTATTGTCATTGTGTAACCCACAACAAAATTAAGTATCATTTGTATAAAAGGGAACAGGCCCCATCCTTGGGATTTTAGGGGAATAGTCATACAGGTAGTCCTCAACTTACGACCACAATTGGGTCTAGAATTTCCATTGCTAAGCCAGGCGGTTGTTAAGTGAGTTGCACTCAATTTTACAATTTTTTTTTGCTACAGTTGTTACATGAATCACTACAGTTGCTCAGTGAACCATGCAGTCATTAAGTGAATCCAGGTTCCCCCCCACCTTGTCTTTTCTTGTTAGTAGCCAACTGGGAAGGCTGCAAATGGCAATCCCATGACTCCAGGTGGCTGCAACATTCATAAATATATGCCAGTTGTCGAGCGCCCAAATTTCAATCATGTGACTATTGGAATGTTGTGATGGTTGTAAGTGCAAGGGCTACTTCTAAGTCACTTTTTTCAGTGCGATGGTTAACTTTGAATGGTCACTAAACAAATGGTTGTAAATTGAGAACTACCTGTACAACAGCTTCAATTTACATTCTTGCTTGGGCAAGTCACTGAGAGAACCTGCACATTCATTATATCACCTATCCACAGCTTCACAGCCACAGCCTGATTGGAAGAAAACCTTTCTACGTTAATACTAATCAGCAAATGTTCTTCAACCCTTCAAACTCTAGAGCAGGGGTCTTCAAACTTGTTCCTTTTATGACTTGTGGACTTCAAACTCCCAGAATTCCTCAGCCAGGCACGCTGGCTGAGGAATTCTGGGAGTTGAAGTCCACAAGTCATAAAAGGGCCAAGTTTGAAGAGCCCTGCTTTAGACCCACCAAAGCTTACTGTACTCATTTTTATTTTTTAAAAAAGTCAAAAACAACCCAAAGAAATTTTTCACCAGTATGCCCCTTAAGGAGCCCAAGAGCACTGCATTCCAGCGTTCATTGTAGTACATCTAAGTTTTACATGTCTGTTAAAAGTTGAAACAGGCAGTTTTTGTACACATGAAATCTTTCCATAAACTGTACAGGTGAACTGGAGCTCATCTATTTCTGTTCAGTTCTTATAGAAGACAGAACTGTTAAAACATTGCTTTGAGATTGGCAGATAGTTCTTTGAAGCCATGTCTAAGCAACAGCCAACCTGAGTGAATGGAAGGAGAGTAAGACGTTCTAAAACGTATGACACTAGCAAGCAAAAACTCCAAATCTCTCATATTAGAAAAAAAAATATCCACATAACTTCCATTTTTTAAAAAAAAATATCATATAGTTTTGGCTTGTCAATAAGAAATTAGAGGAAAATACAGAGGATTTGCATTTGTAAATGGTTCCTATTCATCCACAGATACTTGCAAAAAATATGTTCTGTACTTCTTTACCTCATAGCTGTATGATGCACTGAACAGTCTCATGCGGGTACTTTTAAAAAAAACCCATACTACTATTGCTTTTAGAAGAAGAAACCCAGAAGAGCAAAGTTGATCTGATCTTTTACTCAAGTATCTGTTACTCTACAAAGTAGCCTAGTACCATATTGTCTAAGTTGTCAGACAGCTACCATCTGCTATCACTGTATTTCATGATCATAACTGGAAGCAGAGCTACTTGGAAGGAATAAATGTGACACAGACCCATTTTCAGTGAGGAAATCAAGTTTTGGAATGGCAGTAAATCCAGCCAAACAGTGGCAGAACAGGAGTCTGCAAACTGCTCAGTGATCTCTATCCTCTGTAAATCTGAATCAACTCAATTCAGAATGCTTTTCCCTACAAGATTAAGTTGTGTTTTATATTTTCCCACGGGATGTTGAAAGCTACTTGCTGAATTAAGCAGAGAAGGAACATTTTTGAGGAATGGGAAAACATTTCTGGGCATTTGCAATACATATCACATTAAGGTAGAAAATTAAGTACAAGGACATTACTGGCCCAAGGATAAAAGTTATTATCTTTTCTATCCTTGTCTCTTGGGTCCTTGGGTAGTTACACGGTGAGGAATCACAGGACTCCATTCTGTCCCCAGTAGAGGTAGTTCTCAACCTGCAATCCTAATGGAGTTCAGAATTTTGTCATATATCACGATGGTCCTAAGTTGAGGCACCCATATGACTAACCCAATTTTATGACATTTCTTAATGAACATATCAGTTGTTAAGCAAACTCATTGTCCACAATGGGTGTGTTGGGTTTTTTTTGCTAGAAATCAGAAAAAATGCTAATTTCCAGCAAAAAAAAATAAATCATAAACCAAAGTCACCAGATTATAGGACATTGCAAACGGCCATAAATGTGGGCCAGGTACCAAGCGCCCAAAATGCAATCAAGTGACCAGTGAGGGACAACAAGACACCAGAATTTTGAATTTGGATTAAGTACTTTTTTGGGGACCTTCATACCTTTGGTCCCTAAGCAGCTGATCTTAAGTCAAGGATTACCTGTACAATTTAACATTTGTTATGAAGTTATTCAGAGGGGCCACCAAGACTGTAGGAAACTGACATCAGTATTTGATAGTACCTGTACTCCTCCATATAATGAGAATTAGTAAAGGCTGTGTGGGTTCTGGACTAATAGTTTGTAAGTATTAACTAAATCCTGACAAGACAGAATTATTAAGGATAAGTAGTCCTCTCATCCAGGAGTCAGGGAGGTTATTTACAAATAATCCTGACCACAATTGAAACCAACAATTCTATGTTTTCCGATTTGACTGCAAGCTTCTCTATTGACTCTGCTTATTGAAAGCTGCCAGTGAAGAACACAATTGGTGGTTATGTGACTGTGGGGCAGTCATAAACATAAAATCATAAAATTACTTTTTCAGTTCCTTCATAACTTTGAACCATGTGGGGACCCCGGAAAAGGTCCTGGGAGACCCCAGTGGCCTAAGATCACCCTTTAAGAAACACTAGCTTAGGGGCAATGTGTGATTCCCAATCCCAGAGAAGAAAACACACACAGACACACAGATGCTCCTTCAAACACCGGGAGATGCACCTCCACACACCTTCAACATTACCTTTATCTTGGGCTTTAAATATGAGTAAGCACGTTGGATTCTCTTGCCTAGGAATAGACATGGGAGCAAATGCAGACCTGCCTGGGCCATCAAGGGCGGAGGGCAGTCAATTCTGCAAAAAAAGAAAACACACAACCTTCCCCCCCCCTCCAACCATTTCCGGGCTGCAAACTTCCGGACTATCCCTAGCTTTGCTGCCATCTAGCCGTCGTCCGGGCTTTTTGCAGCACTCCGAAACCTGGGCATCGTTCTAAAACAGTGTTTCTCAACCTTGACAATTTTAAGGCATGTGGACTTCAACTCCCAGAATTCCACAGCCAGCATGCTGTCTGTGGAATTCTGGGAGTTGAAGTCCACATGCCTTAAAATTGTCAAGGTTGAGAAACACTGTTCTAAAACGTGCTTACTCCACCTTGGGAGGAAGGTTTAGGAAAGCCTTACTCGCTTTCAGAACTGTCGCTCTCTTTTGCTCTGCAGCGACATAAACCGGTCACTTTAACTGCGGGCTTTGACAGACCGTTAACTTTAGCTCTTACAGCTTATTCAATTTCTACGCGGCCGATTACTCCCAAAATAAAATTGGTTCATTTTATTGAAACGCGCCCGCCTCAATTAAAAAAAAAACAAAACCAGGCCCGACTCGTCTTTTGAGGAAAGCGCAGCGGAATGCATCGTGAAGCACCTGCATATGGCTCAGCTGTTTTAATCCGCCCTTTGTTGCTCCTCCTTTGCTCTCCGGCTGCCCGTCAACTTAGCCTTACACCAGTCCTTGAAAGGAGAAAGAATGGCGTCCCTTTCCTGCGCCGGGTTTCTCCGACTTAATAATGCCCTATCCTCCACCTACAGTCCTTCCTAAACCTTCAGAAAGCAGAAACATTTAACTACTGCCCTCTCGTGTCCACAACGCAGCCAACCACTCACCGACTCCTCGTTGCCATTAATGATTTCGCAACCGCAGCCGCCCGCACTTAACCTCCTTGTAAATATCGCAAAAGTATTTACATTTTGACTCGCCCCCCCCCCCAACCTATCATCCCGACTTCCATCGCACAAACCTATTTTCCAGGTGTTACAAGTCCACAAAAGAGTCATGGGCTGAAATTAAACGTCATTGACACATTAAAAAAAAAAAAGCATGGACTTTGCAAGCTTGTTCGCTGTTTGAACAGAATCCCTAAAGAGAAAAATGGAACGAGCAAGTAGAAACTGAAAAGCTAATCGGGATGAGTTGGGCAAGTAGATCATATCTTATACGATTTGTACAATGACGCGGAATTCTGCAAACTTGATAGCTTGGGTTGTTAAGCCCATTCCTAAGGAATATCACAATGCAAAAGTTGATTCCTGGCAAGACGCCACCATCTGAACCCCACTGATGTATGCATATAAAATTAGGTTGGTGTTTTCTTGTTTTAATTCTAGCATGCCTCACTTTGCTTGCAAGCTTGCTTGCACTGAACTATTTTTCCACTTTTCCTCAGAATCAAGTTAATCTGTATCCACAAGTCTTCAATGTGGCAAATTCGTACAAAAATCACATTCCCTGCTATGGGAAGGTCATTTTAAATTCTTTTCCAACTCCTACTTTCATAGCCATAAAAAAGAAATTGTCCTGATTTTTTTAAAAAAATATTTTTAAAAAAGTTTTAATTAGCCCAGTGTCAAATTAAGGAATCCTGGCACTATAGCCTTTTATCCAATTTCTTGTGTGAATTCAGTGACTTCAACATTTCCTATTCTAGTGATCTCCAGATGTTTTGAGACAATCCCTTCCAAATTCCCAAACTTTTACAGCAGCACTGTGAACTTTTAACTGCCAGCAAGTCTGTAACTGTTACCCAGGTGATTAGAATAAATTTTCAAAAATCCTTCTAATCACATGATGCTCAGTTTAGAAGCTGCAAGTACTGGAGCTGTGCCGGAGTAATGGTTGGACATCAGCATTTGAGATAATTTAATAGGTGGAGGATTTAGGTTTTCTCTGGAGGATTGCAGTTATATTTCTTTATTTGCTTGCCAATCTGCTAATTCTGTAATGTCAAAGGCTGAAACATGAGACTCATTTGTCAACCTGGCTTGGCTTGTTTTAAATCTCCATTGTATTTTCTCTTGCATGCTGGATGTTATTTTTTGAGAGATGACAGGAGTATGAAGCAGAACTTTAAATGTGTTTTTAACTTGCACTGAAACTATACCAAAGTCTCTTCCCACCCTGGTGTCCTCCAATTGAGAGGATAGAGGGAACCAAGTACCATAATGACCATCTTCCCCCGGATATCAAGGTCACTGACAAAAGGACCGCTAATTCTCATCTTGTGGAAATGCACTAGGGAACAGAGCTTGTTCCATCGTGGACATCAACAAAGAAATGGCAGATGGCCCCATCAGATTTTCCTCTCTGGATCTCTCTCTGACATCCACACACTCCCAATTGTACCCCAATTTTATTCAAGGAGAGCACAAATTTAATGCTACAGTGAAGTCAAGGAGTCAAAATCACTATTGCAGGGAGCAAATCTTTTCAGACAATGCCATAATAAACTTTTGCAGTGGAGGACTGGCAGGTGTGCCAAGTGAGGCCAAAGTTCCAATTGGAAGTAAAAGCAGGATGCCCGTCTTCAATTGTTCCTTCCATACTATGTGCAGAGATATTCTACTAGCAACAGGAAATACATGGTATTAAAAGGGCCCAGGAAAGAGCTTTCCAAACTAAGATTGCACCAACATTCTCCCCTCAGCTCTTCCAATTTGCACTGCTGACTGCAGGGTAGGAAAAATTATCTTTGTAAGATAATTATCAGAGTTGGATCCACCTTATACCAGTTTTCCTTATCAGATCTATAAGCATAGCAGTGTTTATTGTTCCTGGAAATCTCTTTTCATAATCAAAAGGCGCCTGAAAAATCTTTTTAGGACCGTAAGCCTTTTAGCAACTCTTTGGATTAGGCCAGGGCCAGCCATTTCCCTTTTTTAATCTCCTTCTGAAGCTTTTCTCACCGTTACGAATCTTGATGACGTTTTGTTTGTTCCCCAACTTGTTTTGATGGAGTAACTCTCTGCTTCATCTCCATCCATTGCTGGAAGCTCTGAAGAACTGTAGATAGGGACAAGCAAGTCCACCCTGTAGCTCCCCCACCCACCCTCATCCCAGTTTTTTTGCTAATCTCTTTGAATCCTTGGAAACCAGAATCCTCACCCCCGGATCAGATCAGAGCATAGGCCTGTGGCCTATCAGGGTTATCCAGTGAACTGGGCTTGGGCCCCAAGATGATCGCTGGAATGCTTAATTAACCCAGGGTAAAGATTCCAACAGAACTGATGCTGAGTCAAGTCCCTCTTCCTTTTGATCCTCTTCCTTTATGCTGTTATGGTAAAGGGCGGACACTTTTGAATGAACCTTTATTATCAAAGTATAACATGTATACAGTAAGATTGGCTGAGCCTCCCTCCATGCCCCCCCCAACTCACAGTGACTACAAACCCCCAACTTATTACACCCTATGAGCTAATTGTACAGCACGCCGGCCTCACGAGTCTGTCATGCATGAAATTATTATGTCCCATTCAAGAGCCTGACATCCCATGGATAAAAGCTGTTCTTCAGCCTGTTGGTACAGCTGGATATGTTTCTGTATCTCCTACCCGATGGTAGGAGAGTAAAGAGGTACCAACCAGGGTGTGAGTCATTGGTACCTCTTGACAATGCAAGAAAAAGGAGCAAAGTGGGAGAACAGCACTTCCAGCAGCAACCCCCCCAGTTCCCACGAAAGGAAATTACGCATCAGGGTACAGCTCATTTTACCTCTTCTCTTTTTCCACTCCCCAAATCAATAAACACCCTTTCTATGAACTTTCCAAGACAAAGTTCAGATACTCCTTTGGATATTTTGTTCCTAGGGATTATCATTTTCTGGTTTGATGTCAGACAAAAAAAAAGTGCTTTAGTGAAACCATTAATAACAATGCAAAACAGAATATTTTATTAGAGCTTTAAGTGAAGCATTTTCCACAAGTGCTATGTGAACCATTGGAAGAGTTTTGTTTAAAAAGACAGATGCACCTAAAATTACCAGAATGTTGTATGGTATTTTGCGTACTTTTTTTACATACTATTCAACAGTTCTGCTACCATGCATCTTCTTCCCAGAGCTCGAACACACTTGAAAGACATGGAACTCAAAAACGCACCTGGAATAATTTAAAAATGCGTTAAACACCCATATATTACTCAACAGAAAAGACTTCATTTAAAAAAAAAAAAAGCCAAGCTAAGACTTGAACCCATACTTTCCATTGGGTGAAATTTTACTGAGCAGGATGATCTCACTGGAGGAAAAGAGAAAAATTGTGATTTGTTCTCCTTCTTGAAAATCTGCTCCTGAAAACTGGGAGACTCTCCCCACGGGGCAAGTACTAGTCTAGGGGCCAGAACTGCCTCCTCCTTCCTAAGTATCCTCTAGCTTACAGTTCCTTTTATTCAAGGAAGAAGTCCTTCTATTCGTTGGAAGGCCAGCTGGTCTTTAAGGCCAGTTGAATCCAATGGTCTTTAAGTGCTATTATGCTTTACTCTGTTTCATATAGAACAAAATCCTAAGCAAGATGGGCCGTTTTTATGTTTCATGGTGTACACCACCGACCTATTGAGATGGGCAGCCACAGAAATCAAAGAAATTTAAAAAAATACATGATAGTAACAGCTGAGTTGTAGATCAAAAGAAGCACATAACTACATACAAAGAGTTCATTTTTCTCCCTGGACCCCCATGATATTGGAAGTCAATATTCTCTAATGTAATTTAAGTGCAGTGGTTACTTGAGTCCAGGCCATCAGTTAGTATACAATACAGCATTTAAGCTCTACCAACGTAAGCAGAGCACTTACACTTACTGAAGGCCTGGCCACCATAATTGGGATTTTAAAAGGCACATTTAAAGGCTAGAAAAATCTGTGGATGCCCTGTTAAATGAAAGAAGAATTACTATTTCAGCCTGTACTACTACATTTTGTCTACTTCAGTGCTAGAAAATAAGGTTTTTCCAGAATAAAAAGATTCACAAAAAGGATACAACAAGAAAGGATACACTTTTCATGACACAGTATTATTGCAGTATTTACGCAGGAATGTTTCTAAAGAAGAACAGCAGAATGTGGTTTAATCCTTTTATTCTCTGTTGTTGTTTTTTCATTTAGACTGCCAATTTTGAAATAGTGATCATTATTTAAAAATTTGTAACCAAATATAACCTAAAGAAATGGGCACAATATCTGAAATCTACAACAATATTTTACGCTATTTTACGCTACTTGACATAGTTTTTGAAAAATGCCACTACGTCAATTTTGTTAAGTTTTCTCACTTTTTGTCCTGTTTTCTATGGTGACAATCTTTGGCAGAAGCTAAGCAATGTACATCTAGAACACGTAGCTATGATCCAATCTAAATGCTGCTTATACAGCTACATTAAATATATTTGTTCAAAATATATCCAGTGAAATTACACAGCAGGAAGCCACTCTTGTCACAACAGCATTCATAAACTACTCTGTACTTCTTCAGCATAAACCCAGAGATAAAATTGGGAAAAAAGAACCATTTTCATAATATACATTTCCCTTGACTCCACTTAACAACGTATACCTTTCAAATTTGCTGTAGACACTATAAGCATAGCACCACATGCAGGCACGATAAAGAAATGTGTTCATTAAGGTTACCTATAAGGATTATTTTAGTAATGGAGGGTATAAGCCTTTTCTATCAAAACAAAGGGGTGAGACTGGCAATTAATGGAATTAATTCAATTAATGGAAGTTTATTTAAATCTCGAGACCTAATGATCTCATGAGAATGCATATTTACACCATACAATGGACAACTAATGAAGGTTTGTGTGTTATGTGGTGCTTATGAGCACTGCCCTAACCTATGAATTTATAAACGGCTTCAGTCAACAAGCTTGGCTTTTTTTCCTGCAGGGGCTGGGTGGGTTTCTGTCTTTTTGAAATGGAACTAAAAGACATAATAATGCTCTGCTTTTTCTGCAGACTTATAGAGCTGGCCAGGTTGTTGAAGCAGCTTACTTCATCACTGCTCAGCTGTTACCTAAATAATCTGGCAGTAAGGAAGCTGGAAAATGCAGGTTTAATCCTTGTACTCTGAATTCTTCATAATTTGAGAACTGATTGAGCAGCAACAAGCAGAACACATATTATTTTATTGTTAGTTTTCTATTTCACCGTCAAGTATGCTCAAAGAGGCATGCAAAGCATTCCCTCCTCCAATTTTTGCCCAAATTGCCTACAATCAATTTGAGAATAAGTGACTGAATCAAGATCACCTGTGAACTTCCATAACTGAGGATGGACTTGAAAGCTGAGTTTCATTGATCCTAGGTGAACATCTTAACCACTTGAAAGAGCAAGCAGTATGTGAACATTAATGATTGTGTGTGCTTACAAAAAGGGTTTATCAGGAAGAAAACTTTTAAATTTGGCCCCATGCACTTTTGACATACAATGAATTTAAAGGAGTGTTCTACCCTATCTGAGATGAAAAAATCTGAAATTCTTTACTAATCATTACTTTTGAGATCCATAAAAATAATTTATCCTAAAAATTTTGAACAGTTTAAAACTTATCAGAATTTTTAATTAGCTAAGACATACTATACATATTTAAAATAGTACTAGGTCTTTAAAGATGAAAACATTCTAGCTAAGCCAACTGGAAAAAAACTCTGGGCTCTGACATCATTACCCATTATCTGTGAAATCTCAGCATTAAGAATATTAAGGAATTAAGGAAATACTAAAAACATGAAAGATTAGAGATGAGTGTTAAAATCTCATGAGATTTTGATCATTTTTAAAATGGTTATTATTTACGTTTAGGTATCCACATCATAGTACAATATCATGTGACAGTATCTGATGCTGCAACATTTGCTAGGTTCAATTAATCTTAAATTTAACAATCAAGAACCTAACATTTGCTAGGTTCAATTAATCTTAAATTTAACAATCAAGAATGACTGGTGTTCTCATCCAAGCCAATTAATAAGCTAAGAAGACAGTCCCTGCTTGCTGATATGCATCTAGATCAGGGGTTCTCAACCTCCGGTCCGTGGAACGACACCGGGCCGCGCAAACAAATGAAGCCCCATCCGCTGGATGCAGGCAGCACATGAAACCACGCCCCCTCTGGTCCACGGAAAAATCTTTCTCCAAAGAATCGGTCCCTGGTGCAAAAGGTTGGGGGCCTCTGATCTAGATGCTCTGATTCATTTGGGCCAGTCACTCTCTCTTAGCCCAATTCACCTCCCAAGATAGTTGTAGGAAAAATAGGAGGAAGGAGTATTGTGTGTGTTTGCTGCCTTGAATTATTTACAAAGTAATAAAGGTGGGATTTAAAAAAATCTAATATATAAATGTGCATCCAGTGTAGCTAGATATGGCATTTGATGTGATTGGGTGATGCTTAGAGATTCGGTATCCAGGATCTCAGGATTGTTGCAAACATAAATAATATAAATGAAACACCAAACCATTTAAGCTTTTAAACAAATACAAAGGTATTAAAGGACTTTGCTTAGTAATGAAAAGTCAGACTAACCTTTCTGTGACAAAACCCTAAACGAGTTCCTCTACCATTTAATTGAGAATAGAGCTAGATATTTCACAGTTCAGGAAGACTAGTCAAAAATCACACATTACAAATGGATTCATTCAAGGCTGATTTTCATTTGTGATATATGTCACTTTAAAAAAAAACACTATAAAAGTTTGCAAACAAGCACCCAATAGATAGAAAAATGTATTGATTCACCAGAAATCAACATTGTTTAAATAAAACTTAAGATCTTGGCCTAAGTATCACTTTGGATAAACTGTATCTGAATGTACTGCTTCAAATTCTACAGCAGGTATATGCAAAACTCACTTCCTAGGACAAAATACTCCGATTTTCATAAGAACACTTATCTTCCAAAGTGTGCCAATCCACCACTCATGTATTTTCCCAGTGAGAACTCACTTCCTATTCCTGGGACAAGGAGTTTTGTATACAGCTACTCAGCAGATAACATTCATAATCTTCCTTTATGGGGGGAGAAAAATCTACCCATAGACAAAAAATTAAATTTATCAATGGAAAAAAGTCCAATCAGCTTTCTTCCAAAAATGTAGCTGTGAATTTAAAAAATAATAGAAAGCAATTAAACTTATAAACTATTATTTGTCAACTGAAGCTCCACCTTCCAAATTCAGATGAGCCAGGCATTTTTTATATAAATGTTTTCCCAGACAAAATGGGTTGTGAGAATGTAACTTACTTTCAGTTTTTTTTCCCTTTTCTCTTCTCCTCTTTGGAATCTGGCTTTGGTCTTGCTGATCGAGCAAATTGCTAGGTATTTATTAAGGAACAAAAACCTAATTGCAAGTCCTAGCAAAAGCAATTAATTAGCATAGAAAATGTCCAGATAATAGACAAGCAAACTAAAATGCTATAATATTGACAACAATGCATGAAGAGTTAATTAAAAATAATCATCAATGATTTTATGAACAAATAATATCCAAATAACATTCTGATTCTGCCAGTAATTGCAAGTAATCTTTCTTTATCTCATTGTGAAGTGATGATGAAGCTAACAAAAGTCACAAATGGTCCCAATAAGTTCAGTAATTAGGCAACTGCTCATTCAGTTAGAAAGTTTTCAGTCTGTCTCCGGATTATTTGGGAGTTATAAAAAAGGTAAGCACAGGATGGACTTTTTTCTCCCTTCATTCCTACTAGGTATAGTGGAGATAACCAAATGTCCTTTAAACTCTTCAAAGAATTATACTACTTTAACCATTGATGTAAAACTTAGCAAAATAGAAATTCATACGAGAAAAAAAAAGGTCTGCATTACAACTTACCATTCTAGGAAATCCCATTCCCAACTGTTTTGAGGCAGAGTCTTAGTTTACATTTACAATGCTAAGTCATTTATCCTGATTAGATATGGCAGTGTTCACACATTGTAGCAAGCCACAAAATTAAGACTTTAAATACAGGTGGTCCTTGACTTCTGACCATAATTGAGGCCATAATTACAGTTGCAAGTTGGGCCACTCTTTAAATGGATGGCCATATGACCATGCCTTTTTTGCAGTGGTCATTAGGCAAGCAAGGCAGTCATTAAGCGGACACAGTGGTTGTTAAGCAAGCTGATTGTCAGCAATTGGTTTTTTTTTTTTGCCCGGAAATTGGAAGTAAATGCCAGTTTCCAGCAAAAAAGAACATAAATTGCATTTATTGCATTTATGTGACTATGGGAACGCTGCAAATGGATGTAAATGTGGGCCAGTTGCCAAGCTCCCAAAATGCAATCATGTGGCTCTGGAAGTAGGGGGGGGGGAGTTCTGAGCCATCAGAACTCTTGAATCCAGGTTGTAAGAACCTTTTGGTTCATTTGTAATTTCAAATGGTCGTTAGTGGATCAACTGTAACTTCAAGTGATCGCTAAAGGACCAATTAGAAGTCAAGAACTATCTGTAGACACAATGTGTAATGCATGATGCTCACAGCTGAACCTCAAATAGGATAATGAATGATAAAGCCCAGTACGTTTATACTTCCAGGAAATAATGTTTGAATTTATCTGAGTTTTAGGGTGAGAATAAGTACAGAAACCTACTCCTGTTCAAATCGTATACGTTACTAAATGGAGGATTTGCTCAGCTAACTAAAATGAAACAACTTTTTAAATGAAGGATACAACCACCATTGGCTTATTAAATAAGAGATAGCCATTTGCTTCTTTTAACGCTTTTGCAGCTGCTTTTTCATTAGGAAGACCAATAAAAGCTTGTCCTTTCATGCGGCCTTCTTTCATTAAGCGTATATCAAACCTAGTATATGCCAAGGGAAAGCAATTTATTATTTTTTCATTTGTTCAATATCCAACAGAGTGGACCGTTCCTACAATTTAACAACTGTTTCAGATCATATACCATTCATATAACTATCTCTTCAAAAAGCCCAACGTGGCAGCTTTTTTTTTTGAGATGATATTCTATATAAAAATTGCCACTTAAATCAGCTTCTTACAAGGCTTAGAATAAAAGTAAAGGGTGATTTCTGAAGCTTCAAATTTCCCCTATTAACCTTGGCTTATTTTGAGACATAATAGTTAAAATATATCTGCCAGGTTGCTTTTTGCTAGCATCCTCAGTTTCTAGCATCGTTGTCTGCAACTAATCCCCATTAGCATTTTTAAAACTATCTATTCTATAGACTCCATGTTTTACAATCTATAAATGTATATGAAACATCATCTTCTTCAAACATTAATATATACTGTTATCTGCCATGTTTTTACTCAAGATGTCCATGTCTAAATAGCTTGCTTTTTTTGCTTGTCCATTACCATAACTTTTTTTTAGTAATATTTATTCCCCAAATTTTCCACTTTCTCTTAGTTCTATAGTCTCTTTCCCATCTATTATCTATTTTATATTCTTAAGGTATTAGAGGGGGAATAAAAAAACTCTTCTCCTGGAAATATACAGGCAGTCCTCGAGTTACGAGTGCAATGGAGACTGCTCATTCCACTCGTAACTCGGAAACTCGTGGGAGTGAATCTCGTACCTCAAACGAGATCACTCCCTTGCTCATTAAGACGCACACGGCTCGTTATGTGAATATTAGGTATCTCAGGGTGGGGAAGGCCATGGAGGGCCTAGAGATGGCCCTCAAGGCCTTCCCGACCCACTAAGATACCTCATGCTTCCCCCTCCCTTCCTGTCGCACCGGACTCACCTTGAAAAGATCCGTCTCCTGCTGCCGCCCAGATCTGAGGCCGGGGGATGCTTCCACGGCCCTCCAGTCCAATTTGGGCGCCAGATGCCTTCTACAAGCTGCTGCCACCCAGAAACATCCCCCGGCTTCAGTTCCATTCTCTGTTGCAGAGCCCTAAAGTACCATCAGATCACGTGAGATCTGTAGTGTGAGATCTCGCCCCACTTATCCCACGAGATCTTGCATTACTTTAGGCCTCCATTCTCTGCGAATGCACCGAAGGCTTGGAGCAGCCAAGAAAGCGAAGGATTGAAGTACTGAAGGCCTGGTGCCTAGGGAGGCCTGGGGCAGGGATGGAAATAACCAGGGTGAATGTTGCAGTGTCACAGCGGTTGCTCGTAAGGGCGGACGATTGCCGTGGTGCTGCAATATTTGTAATTCCGGGACTTGCTCGTAAGCACTAGGAGGCGCTTATCGCATAACTTCGAACGAGCGTTAAGTGAACATTCGTAACTTGGGAATTACCTGGTCATAGCTTGTTAAGGTGTTGGTCCAGAAATCAGGAGGCTGTGGGTACCAGGCCTCCCTTTGGCATGAAAGCCAGTTAGGTGACTTTGGCCAGTCACTCTCTTTCAGTCCAACCCATTTCACAGGGTTGTTGTTGTTGTTGTGGGGAAAACAGGAGGCAGGAGCATTAGATATATTCACTACCTTGAGTTATATATATAAAAAGGGGGATAACAAAAATTCTAATAATATTACTTGACTTATCCAGACACTTACATTATTCGTTCAGTTTCTGATGAAAAGTCAATGTATCTTCCAAAAATAAATTTCAAATCCTGGGATTGAAATAAAAACATAACAGGAAAAGTTAGTAACCATCACCAAAGAGCCAAAACATTCTGCTCCGCTTCCAGTTACCTTTTCCTGAACTTGTTTAGATAAATTCTTCACATAAATTCGGCAGTTTGGCTCTCCGGGGTCATAATTTTTGAAGACATAAAGTGTTCCCATTTCTGGAACATACCAAAACACAAAAATCAGGTTATTATTTGTAATTTGCATTTTAGGGTAACTTGCTTGACTTAATATTTAAAACTGATTATAAGACTACAGTGACAGATCAAAATTTAAAAGTTAATATCACATGGGGATATAATCAAATGCAGTATTTCCACAGTATGCTACAAAATGCTTAAAAAATTACAAAGTCACCTTTTTTTGAGATTCTGCCTTTTTCCAACTCTCTTTTAGAAACAAATTCTGAAGGAATTTCATCCTCTTCATCTTCTGTGTCCTCTTTATGATTAGAACTGGGAGCCGGGAAAAGTTTTCCAAATCCTTCATTAGCTATATCATCAGCTGACGAGCAAGAGTCTAAATTTATTTTAAAAGATGCAAAATGTTTAAATGATATTTAATCCAGTCACAAGAGTTGAATGAACAATTTAACAACATCAGCATAAAATAAACTTAAGCATCCTTAATCTCGCTGAATTAAAAAAGCTTAAAAGTATATCAGATTGATGCTATCATCAACAGAAATAGTAACTGCTAGAAATAAAAATTCATGGTAGACATGTCAGAAAATACTACCGTAATAACTAAACAAAGAATTTCAATTCAATCTGGGTCAGTTAAGAAGATGGGCTCCAGTACAAGAGTACAAAAGCTCAAAAGAGTAAACCTCTGGTCCCAGTGATCGACCCAGATTGGATCTTGCAACGTTATCTTGGGACAGGTATATCTGCCTTCATTTGTAATTTCAAGTCAGGCCATTTGTTCCAACTCCATGTAAGAATGGCTAGTCCCGATTTACTGACCACAATTGGAATTAGCAACTTTAGGCAATACAATCATAAAGTGAACAATCATGTGACCACACCCAACTTATGATAGCAACTCATCAGGTTCCAGCTGTGGCAGTTAACCAAATCTCCACCATGTCTCATGTGACCCTGAGTTGTGATCTCCTGCTGGCTTCCCCACTGACTTTGCTTGCTGGAAGCCAACTGCGAAGGTCGCAAATGGCCATTACATGAGCACGGGATATTGTAACCATCGTAAATGCATACCAGTTGCCAAACACCCGAATCACAATCACATGACTGTGGGGAGGCTACAATGGCTGCAACTTTAAGAAGTGGTCATAAATCTCCTTATTCAGTGCCAATGTAACTTCAAATGATCGCTGAATGAAAGGTCAGTAAGCGAGGACAGTCTGAATGCTTAATGCTTACATCACATTTTAGAATGCTTAAAGCAGTATCTTGCAAAACTTTAGTGATCACTATTGGTATTATTATTATTATTTTTTACTAAATACAGATGGCAGTTAAGAAATTAGCTTGCCTAAGCCCAACTAGCTGGTTCCTCAGAGAGATCACAGAGATTAGCAATTTGACCCATTCCTTACATACAAGTGCACACTATAAGAAATTTAAACTGTTAAGTTGTCTATAAGCAAATACTCATTTCATACCATCATTGTTCTCCTTTTCAAGGCTTTTCTGAAGAATAGTAGGCGTATCTGCAGAAATGTTGAATTCAATCTTCTTGATACCTATGGTTTGTGGCTGCTCAAACACATCTGAAGGTGTCAAAGCTGGGTGCAAATTACTGTTCAAAATACAACATAAAGCTCTTTTTTTTTTTGCTAAATGGTATTTCCCCACATCTCCTAACCATTTTACATTTGTTTGAGAGCACTTTGATATTTTATACAACAGCAGGCAATTAAGCAATCTATTATCTTTCAGCAGACATTCCTTTCTGAACTAACTTTGTGTGCTACAGATTATTTGGAACAATGTAATTTGAAAACATAAGCTATACAGGTAGTGCTCGATTTATAACTACAACTGAGCCCAGAATTTTGGTTATAAATCCTTAAAATATTATATTTTAGTCTACATCAAATTATAATCAGTGGCATGGGACAAATTTCGAATCACTGAAAAGGTGATAAATTTGGTGCAGACTGCTTCAGATGTACTATAAATAAAGTATCATAGTTGAGAAACCTGTCCCTTAGTTGATTATTTTTTATTAACCCAAATGTGCTGTTCAAAAGGCAACTGGATTTTCTTGCTTTTTTTTGTCTTGAAAATATTTCTAATCCAAAAAGTTTCTTCAGGCAGAACTGAAGAAGCTTTTTGGATGAGAAGTGAAACGTTTTCAAGAAAAAAAATCAAGAAAGGCCTGTTGCCTTTTCAACAGTACTTTTGGGACAAGCATAACCTGGAGGACTGAGAATCTCCATAGACATTTTTTTATTAAGGAAAAAAATATTTTTATATGGTTTTGGTCAATCTTTTGAATATTCAAGGTAGTTCAGAAATGTATGTTTTTTTAAAAAAACAATTCAAACATTACAGCAATTTTATTAACTCCTGAGGCAAAAATCAGACAGGGATTCATTATTATAATCAATTATTCTAAAACCTGTAAATAAAGCTGCTCCTTAGAAGAGATGAAATTGCCATCTCTACTTACGCCTGTAAAAAAAGCTTTTCCGGTTGAATATTTGCTTGATTCAGCTGTCAAGAAGCTGAAGGAATTCTTCCCTATCTATAGTGCTTGGAGCTAGTAAACCTGGGAAATAATCCAGGGAGAAGCAGGGGGACTACAGTTCCCCTGTGCATCTACAGGCCACACAGACAGAAATCTAACTAGGAGAGAAATCAAATCTCAACCCATCATTTTTCAGGAACAATTCCACTTAAGGCATTTCTGTTCTGACAGAAGCCAAAAGAATATGCTAAATTAACTTCCAAATGGTTTCTAATGTGAGCTACAATCTCATGTTAAACATGGAGTTTATGCACACTGTAAATTATTCCTATTTTTTAAAAAAAACATATTTAATATTTTTTAAAGTCAGCTTAAGGTGATATTTTCAATTCCCACTAAGTCAAAACCCAGGAAATTGAAAATAATGTATTTTCCTTATGATCCACATCACATATTCTGTATATTATGATGGATTTTGACTTCATGCTTCACAAATCCACAGCTTGCCTTAGAGTTTCAGACCAATTATTGGCTACAGAGTACTATAGCTAGGCAAACATTCAACAAAACGGCTTTCTTTCTCATTTGATGTGCATATCCTAGAAGAAAATATGCCATAAAAATATAAGGCATAGTATGTTCCCCATACATGAACTATAATATGGGCAGGCAACACTGGTTTAGTGTGCTGTGTGAAGATCAACAAGCA
This sequence comes from Protobothrops mucrosquamatus, assembly GCF_001527695.2. Taxonomy (NCBI): domain Eukaryota; kingdom Metazoa; phylum Chordata; class Lepidosauria; order Squamata; family Viperidae; genus Protobothrops; species Protobothrops mucrosquamatus. Next base: position 387,546 of record NW_015387520.1, on the reverse strand, counting down.
AGTAGTTTTCATTCAAAATATCTATAAGAGTAAAATCAGGTTTACAATAAATTGGAAATATTATGCATTAACTTTTGTGTCATACCTGGGTGGAGCAACTAGGGAAACATTTAATAAGTCCTTTATCTTTCTCTTTTTTCTTGCATGGCGCTGCTTTGTTGGTATCTGTCGTTTTGGCTGAAGTGTTGCTAGTTCCATCAATTTTGTAAATCTAAAAATTAAACACAACTTTTTATATCCGTACAGAAAAAGGAATTTTTCTAATGTCTTCTTAGATATTAACCTTTTGGAAAAGGAGAAGGGAGTAAGGGGCTGACTTTTATGTAAAATATTAATGTCTTTCCAAGAGATGCAATATTGTAATAGGTAACCATAGCCCAGAAACTAAAAGAGTTATGGTTTTTTATAGGTTTGCCTCTCTCATGCTGAAAGCCCAAGACAGCAGAAAATCTACAAAACAATTCTGATAAAACTTAAGTATGAAGCCTATCCTTTTCCAGTTGCAATTTCTTTTCTGAATTACATAATGATTCAGTTCGGTGCAGGGCCCCAAAAGAAACAGAAGTTATGAAGTAGTTATGAAGTCTGGATAAGGAGCCAAACCTGCCAAATTATAATAAGTCTATCAATTTCTATCTAAACAGCAGGATTGGGTTTATATTTTGCCATGCTCTAGAAGAGGTACAAAGAAAGCATAAATTATATTACAGTACTTAAGTTCATCGTAGCCGAAGGCCAACACTGAACCGTAGTTCTGAATTGCATATATTTGAAACAAGCTGATTTTACTGCTTTCGAGGATGTCTTAATGCTGTCTGGACACAGGCTGCTAACATTTCGACAGAAGAGCATACTCTCCAAATTCTACTATCTTTAGGCTCACGGAAACTAAAACTTGCACCCAAAGGACAGCACTTTGCTGCGGTCTTATCAACCTTTCTTTTTCTTCTTCATCGGCACTTTCGTATTCAGACTCATCTTTATTTGAGTCTTGGCTGTCGTCGTCTTCAGGCAATGGAGGCTCCTCAGGAGGCAAAGGAGGAATAGGAGGTGGCAAAGGGATAAACTCTTCATACTAAAGAGAGTAAAACATAGAACTTTAAATTATTTAAATCATCTCTCAAATAATCATTTAAATGCAAGAAATAATAATAATAATAATAATAATAATAATGATGATGATGATGATGATGATGATGTTGGAAGGGACCTTGGAGGTCATCTAGTCCAACCCGCTGCACAGGCAGGAAACTCTACACCATTTCGGACAAATGGCTGTCCAGTCTCTTCTTAAAAACTTCCAGTGTTGGAGCATTCACCACTTCTGGAGGCAGGTTGTTCCACTGGTTAATTGTTCTAACTGTCAGGAAGTTTCTCCTTAGTTCTAGGTTGCTTCTCTCTTTCGTTAGTTTCCATCCGTTGCTTCTTGTCCTGCCTTCAGGCACCTTGGGAAATAGCTTGACTCCCTCTTCTTTGTGGCAGCCCCTGAGATATTGGAACACTGCTATCATGTCACCCCTCGTCCTTCTCTTTGTTAAACTAGACATACCCAATTCCAGCAACCGTTCCTTATATGCTTTAGCCTCCAGTCCCCTAATCATCTTTGTTGCTCATTCTCTTTCTAGAGTCTCAACATCTTTTTTACATCGCGGTGACCAAAACTGGATGCAGTATTCCAAGTGTGGCCTTACCAAGGCATTGTAAAGTGGTATTATTACTTCACGTGATCTTGATTCTATCCCTCTGTTAATGCAGCCTAGCACTGTATTGGCTTTTTTGGCAGCTGCAGCACACTTAATTTAAGTGATTGTCCACTAGGACTCCGAGATCCCTCTCACTGTTACTACTATTGAGAGGGATCTCGGAGTCCTAGTGGACAATCATTTAAATATGAGCCAGCAGTGTTAACAGAGGGATACACATAAAAACATACACATTTAAGCATACACACTTATATCATATTACTCTATGATCTATTGAGTTATATTCCTTATCACAAACTATCACGTGCAATCATAAAACCAAAGGCCAAAGTTTCTGCATCACATTTGCAACACATCCCCAAACTGAAAGTCAACAGTTAAATCAGAGTGAAGACCAAAGAGGGATAAGCAAACCACTTTTCTGTGTATGCAACTTTAAAAAAAACCAAACTGCTGTATTTGACTGCAATGAGAAGTTAGAACGGGAAGTACAAACTGCAATTTCATATTTTTCATTTATTTTGGATTATACAGATTGACAATACATAACCTAATATTTAAAGGCTATCAAAATTGCTCCAGTTGTTTGAGAGATGTTCCACAGTGGGCCAAGTGGTTCATATATTGCTCCACCACGAGGAAGAGCAACAGAAACAAAGACTAAAAAAGTGGCAGAAAACTCAACAAGATACTGCAAATTTGAGCTAGGCTGAATCCTTTTCCATTTTAGGGTTTGAGGCAAATCTTTTACCACGACCTAATGAAATAGGTTTTCACAATACTCTCCATTTTAACAAAAAAGTTAAAACTCTCCACTATGCTCATACAGGCACTTAAATGAAAGCTAGCAGTACTCTGGTTTCTGACCTCATGGAGAAAAATGTAAATTAAAATTATACTGTATATGCACAATTGCTTTTCTTCCTGGTATTGTAAACAGTAAAGTTCCTTACCATGGGTGGCCGAGCAGTAATTGGTCCAAAAGGAGGTGGAAGATTCATTTTGTTCATAAGATGCAGAACCTGAAACGGAATAGTAGCATAATATTCAAACAGCAGTTCTTCCAAGGGTTTCATATAATTATGCCAATGATCTTTAGATGCCATAGTACTTCGAACATTCCACACTCTGTAATACGCATGACAGATTTGTACAGCTGTTTCACACTCCCCACAGCTAAGTAGAAATTTGCATTTCATGACAAAGTTCTGGAATTGGGGAAAAAGGTAGGGGAAGATTCTTCATGTGAAATTAAATTACCTCATTTAAGCATCTTTCAAAGGCAGGTTTATACAGACATATTTTAAAGCACAGTGATCTATTAATACAATACAATAATGCAATAATGTAGGAAGAAGGAAGTTAAGTTCCAGTTGTTATCATTCCCAAAAATAATGGTGCACAGTGAAGCAAAATAAAGATTTGAGCACATAAGAAAATGCGCCTAGGGTGCTTCCAAGCTTCTAAAAATAATAAAATTGCAATTTTAAAATCATCAAAATAGAAATATTAAAGAACTATAATAACAGCTGTCTAAAAGTCAGATTTTATAACAAAGATCTTGAAATACAAAATATTACTGTTCAAAGCCTACTTAGGGTGATGCCTGAAAGTTTATTATAATTTTTAAACCATTAGTTTCCGGTTAAAATGCAACTATACCAAAAAGCAATATGACTTTTAATGCTTTTGCAGATGATGTATGAAGGGGGTTGATTCCTACTGAATTCTAAACTTTTCTGTAATGCCTAACAGGGGTATTTCTTTCTGGATCCAGTCATTTCTTCTTCTGGCCTCATAATCATGCTGACGTTTTTAGGGAGTAAGGAACTGGAAGGATTGGATTCAGTTAGCCTTGGTAACCTTAGGTTCACAGGACAGAGAAGCTGGGTAATATAGCACTTTTTTCCCCTCTATATTTATTGGTGGGGGAGAGGGTGACTACTCTTTGTTTTTGAAAGGGATCATTTAAATTCAGATTCATCTTTCGTTTGAGTAAATGTGGAAAATACAAATCTATACTGAAAAAAAAAGAAATTTCTGATCAATAAATTAGTAAGCATCAACTAATAAATAGAAACAGAGATAAAAGACTGTAGATCAAAAACATCCTACGAAAGATTCCTTTAGGTCTGAAAAGGAATTCTAATATCTGTGCAGAGCCAAATGTGAAGCCTTCATTTTGGAGGATCAACGACAGCAAAGACATAGAAGGAATGCAGCAATTTCTACCTTGTTCCCAAAGAAAATAGGTGTGTCAATTCGATCAAATACTGAACGTACACATTAACCTGAGGCTTTTCCACCAATTGAATTTGTCCCTTAAAGTAATAATTCATTAATAACTAACATTTAAGCAGTTAATACCCAGAAGTAATATTTTTGCCTTAGGATTAAGCACAATCAATACTGTTGAATATTATATTCAAATAAAAGAAGCTATACATATTTACCTGTACATAGAATTTAGGAACACTTGCCAAAGCATTTGCTATGTTGGCTAAGATTGTACTAGACGGTGGGGGATACAAATATTTGAGGCACGAATTTATAGGGAACGTTAACCTGTAGGAGAAAACAATGAGGTATTTATTTATATCCCGCCTTATTATTTTTACAAATAACTCAAGATGGGAAACATATCCAACACACTTTCCTCCTTCTATTTTCTCCACAACAACCCTGTGAGGTGAGTTAGGCTGAGAGAGAATGACTGGCCTAAGGTCACCCAATTGGTTTCATGGCTAATATAGGACTTGAACTCATGGTCTCTTGCTTTCTAGTTTGGTGCCTTAGCTTGATTAAGCACATTAAGCATTCAAGGTTATACATTTATATAGACGCTTGAGAAATTCTCAAAGATCAGTCTGGCCCCATATAATCTTGGATTTATTTATGTATCTGCTTCACTGATGCTTTATCTCTCTACTGTAATTTTACCTATTTTCTATATGAGCCTGATAAACTTCACAGCCAATAGCCTACCAATATACTTAAAAATATATATATTACAAGTTGTTTTGGGGACATTGTGTTTGTCTTTATTGAATAGTAACTACTAATACCATATGAAAGCTACTTTTGAAATAAAGAGTAATTTCAGAAGCTGAAATGCTGATCCATACTGTTCAATATGTAATATTTCATTTGGTATGTTCTAGTGCTGATGCACACAAACACTGACAAGTTAAACCTCAACCCATGTAAAATGGCAATACTGAAAAAGATATTGAAAAAAAAATCAAGAATCGTCATACTCTAACACAGAGGTCCCCAACCTTTTGGGCACCAGGGACCGGTTCCATGGAGAAATGTTTTTCCGCGGACCGGAGTGTGCGTAGTTTTGTGTGCTGCCTGCATCCCACGAATGGAGCTTTGCTTGTTTGTGCAGACTGGTTGCTGGCATGCTGCAGCCGGGTACCCGTCCACGGACCGGGGGTTGGGGACCCTTGCTCTAACACATCTTTGCATAAATACATTTGGGGGCATTAGAATCAACCAAATCAACTAATGGAATCAAAAGGTGGGGGTGCAGTGATCTTTTCAAAAACAGCATGTTCTGTTTCTTTCCAGGTTATATCCAACGAAAGGGGGGGGGAAACCCCTCATCCTATGTAAATGTTATGGTAAGAGTGATTCTGGGAAATATTGCAGTTCTAAGGGTGTAAGGGCAAGGGGTTGATCTGCAAAGTTAATAACAAGTGTACTTATTTGATTTTGAACTTGTTTACATGCATGCAAGTAGTTTGAGGATACAATTAGGTAATTTTAACATATGAACCAGGCACTGACCCATGGCTAGGAGCAATTCCACTTTCAATTCTCAGATAGCTTAGGTCTTTTTGTTCCTTCTCTTCTTTGACAGGTTCTTCAAGACTAAATAATAACAAACAACAAGTACATAAAAATGCTATGAGGTAGGCTGAATTTACTCTAATATTCATTCAACAAGCAAAATTTCTAAATTGCTCATTCATGTTATTCCTGAATTTTTTTTCCTGAATCAAAGGACAAAGCTGAAAAAATACATATACAGCAATAAGTTATTTCTATGAAATTATTAGTTGATGTTGACTCACAGACATTAGTCAAATATCCAAATCACTATTTAAATTTGTTATGCTCAAATATTTAAATGTATGAATAATGCAAAATATTCCTTTAAATATAAGTGGTCTTTGAACATTTACAGTTATCATCANATTTTAACTGCATTACTAGTTATATTATCATTAGCAGTAATGCAAATATGATTTAGATAAACAGTATGGATCGTTTCATATTAATCAGATAAAGCGAGTGTGGATAAATGTTATTAGCTACCTGCAGTGTTTAGTTTTCAAGCTGTTATAAATCTACTGAATTTAAAATGTCCACATACCTTTTGTCTTTTTCAGGAGGCTGGCTAATTGCAAGACCACTGTCTTGGTCCTTTGCATATTCAACTACAAGAGTGTGGCCTAGAAGATTCAGCTGATGTAATTTTGATAAAGCCTTAAATAGAATACAAGCTAAATGAACAAATAGCAGTGGGAAAACCAGCACAAAAAATAGAGTCAAAGCAAAAGTGACAACGTTACCCTATCCTACTTTCTCATCTACAGGCTAACAATGTTTCCCAACCTTCTTGGCCATTACTGACTGGGATTAAAGTCTATGCATCTGGCAGTTGTTAAATATACAAAACACTAACTGGAAGTTCCCAGGACTATATCAAGTATCTTTACTGCTTTTAGCAGCAGTTAATTATATAAAATATTGCTACTTTATACAGTAATCCTATATGTGATTGATCTGAAGTGTCGCAGTGGATATTGTTTCAAATAAATTAAATTAGACTTATTTGTATACTATTTTGTTTTTACATTACAGGAATGACAACCTGTATCCCACAAATATCACTAACAACTTTATTTGCTTTTTATTTAACTTATAGACTGCCCATCTCACCAGAAAACAACTCTAGATGGCTTACAATCAATAAAAATATGAAATATTAAAACAATAGTAACACAAAAAATGGTTTTTCTTTCATAATCCTTTGCCCAGATTTCTTATGAATTATGGAAGTCAAAATGTAAAAAAATACATGAAACACACAAAGTTACCTGATCCTGCTATATGAACACACATAATGATATACAAGTATGAAAAGCAAATCAATGGGATAAAAATAGTTTAAAAACCCAATACACACCTGAGTAGCTGCATTTTCATTGGGAAAAGTTGCAAAAGCTGTATGTTTCTGAAAAATAAACCAGGTATAGGTTCACTTTTATACAAAGAGAAAACATATTATATGCACATGTCACAACCAAAAGGCAGGTTGTTTATTCTTTTCTGAAATAATCTCTATAATTGTGACTGAATTCATCATTCCTTCTCTGAATATATCTGTATTTGTCATCCTTTAGAACAGTGTTTCTCAACCTTGACAATTTTAAGGCATGTGGACTTCAACTCCCAGAATTCCACAGCCAGCATTGCTGGCTGTGGAATTCTGGGAGTTGAAGTCCACATGCCTTAAAATTGTCAAGGTTGAGAAACACTGCTTTAGAATCTCAATCTCGTTCTTTTGCTCTCTTAATAAAATGTGTTGCTTTTGTCTCTCGATTACTTCAAGCCAGTTGTATCTCTGGCACTTATAGGAGGCATTTATTTATCAAATTTATGTTGCAGCCCATCTTACAGGTGCGGGTCTGGGTGGAATAAGTTAAAATAAATGTATTTCCTTCAGGTAGAGGAGAAAGAACAGCCCAAATATACATCCAGTCCAGGAGTTGCCATTCTGTAATTTACATTCTCTGTTTATTGAAAACTTGACAATGCCTCCCAGCTATAAACAACCCTGCATGCACCAAGATGCCTCTTCCCTACCAGCCTGCCGTAGTCCGAAAGGATCCGCACTGACGAAGCTCCAAAGTGCCTCAGCAATTCTTCCTTCTCCGAGGCCGTCAAGACGGCGGGCAAATGTCGCACCAACAGGATCCGGTTGTTTTTTCCCGATCGCAACTGCCGACCACCCGCCTCCGAACTGGGCACCGCCATGTTTTTTCCAACCAATGGCGGACAGATTGACGTTGCGCATGCGCCTCCGTTTGCAAGCCCAGCTTGCGATCTTGCAGTTGAAATCTCGCAGGCCGAAACGCAAAACGCAGAGGACCCAGGGAATCTCGCGAGGATTGGAACACCCTATGGGGAATAGCCTCTCAGCCCAGAGAGTTACAGTCTGTTGGCAAACTAAGCAGTGAAGAACGCGGGAAAGTTTGAATATGGAGTGGAGTGAGAGAGAATGTCTAGCTGAGAGTTGCTTTTTATATAACAGCAAGATCCGCACAGGGATGCTGTTCTCTTTTGTAGCGAGCTTCCTCAAATTGAACTCGTTACTGCTCAGTTCTATTTCAGGATCCACATGAAAAATCTCTCCTACAAAAAAAAAAGTTTATGGAACATCTGGATCTTCCCAAAAACTTATGGGAAACGGTTTCAGTTCGGTTCCGTTCCAAAGGCTAATGCTGATCCAATTTGTAAGCATTGTATCTATAAGAAACAGCAGGTCTCACAAGACCCATCACCAGCCTCTTACTGATGACTCACACCTGACCCACTGATAATTCACACCCTCCAAAGACCCTGACCTGAAGGAAGCTACTCATCATAAGACCCATTACAAGCCTCTCTCTGATAACGCCTGAACCATCACAAGACCCTCACGTGACACAACCACACCTGAAGCCCTTATAAATAGAAGAGCACTGACCTAGACATCTGAATGTTACTGAAGATATTACCCAGCCTGGTAATGAAACATTCGGAAACCAAGGCACAAGCTCTGAGAACGGACCTTCATCCTCATCCAACACCAGAACTACAGGTATTTGCCACTATTGCAAACAGCAGGTCTTTCTGATTGTGAATGCCCCCAGTTGTGTCTGTGAGCCGAAAGCAGACCTGCTGTATTGTACCTTGATGATGAATGGTTTCAGATTGGGTGCAGAGATTCTGGTTGGCTGCTTTCCATTCAATCAATCGAGAAAAATCTGATCTTATGGAAACTAGTTCCAGGCAGGGCAGAAACACGTATGTTGGTTAGAGAAATCATGCCTTCCCTTTCTTACTTTCTTCAATTTACGTAGCTGTTTGTCTACTAAAAAGACTATGGGCATAAAAAAAAGAAAAAGATTAACAACAACAGGGTGGGATTAAAAATGTAAAATAATAAATAAGATGGCAGAGCAACTTCAGTAGGGAGGCACAAGAATACAGGTAATCCTTGACTTACAATAGTTCATTTAGTGACTGCTTGAAGTTACAACAGCACTGAAAAAAGTGACTTATGACCACTTATGATCAAAATCCAGAAGCTTGGCAACTGGCTCATATTTATGACAGTTGCAATGTCCCAGGGTCATGTCCCATTTTGCAACTTCTGACAAGCAAAATCAATGGGGTAACCAGATTCACTTAACAACCATGTTATTAATAACTGCAATGATTCACTTAACAAGAAAGGTCATAAAATGGACGATGTAGGCGAGAACTCCTCCGGAGCCCCGAGGATTCTCCGCGATCCAGGACGCCTTCGCTTCGGCGAAGCTAGAAGCCGCCGCCACCGCTGCAACTTGAAGTTAATTGTGAGTTTACTTGTAAGCAGACGAACCAACTTTGGAAGCTTGTTTTTTATTTTGGATTTTACTTTAACTTGTATATCAAGTTTCT
>NW_015387520.1:357668-376831 GCF_001527695.2 Protobothrops mucrosquamatus | reverse complement strand
GAGGAGATGGATTGTTTAAGTTTAGACTTTGGAGTTAGAGATATTAATATTTGTTTACTTGTATTTGAATATTAGCCTAGGTTGGTTTGGGAAGTCCGGGGGGTGGGGGGATGGGTTATAACATTGTGTAATATCTGTGATGTATTTCTTTTTTTTTTATGATAAAAACAATAAAATTTTATATTGAAAAAAAAAGAAAGGTCATAAAATGGGGCAAAGTTCTCTTAACAACTGTTTTGCTTAGCAACAGAAATTTTGGGTGGTCATAAGTCGAGAGCTACCTGTAATAACATAAGGGCGCCTTTGAAAATTAAGGGCTATTTTGAGTTGAGCTCAGCTCCTGGTACATTCATGACCTCAGAATGGAAGTGGCTTGTCATTGCCTTTTTCCAGAATGCTTGTTTTTATCAATGCTAGAATTCCCTGATTATTTCTCTCTTTTCTTTTTAATATATTTTATTGATTTTTTTTAGAATAACAATCTTTAGTGCTTAGTAAACAACGTGTTGCCAGGGTTCATATATTTAACAACAATCAATAATAGTTAATTTCTATGCTTTCATAATCAACATACTAACTAGAAATACCTTTCCTTGGTCTTCTCTTTTTCCAATAGTGTTCTCCTTTTACCAACATTGAGCAAATACAGTTCTTAGTACTTTCAATACATACAAAGTTGAATATAAACATTTTTCTAATACTTAACAATAACATCAGTATGTAACATCTTTTCTAATCAGCTTATTTTACAGTTGCATTTGCAGAAAATCATCTTATGTAAATTGCTATAAGTCCTGTTTTCAAAACTCTTATTTAAGCTTAGTTTCCCCTCAGTATTCAAAACATTTCTTGTCAGTTATAATTTTCTCAAAATTGATTACATTTAAATATCCAAAACATTTCATACATTTAAATCATCCCAATATTTTTACATTTCCCACATCATAGAAAAAAATATCATACTACTTATAAATCACATTTCTCTTACTATAGAACCCTTTCATATCCAAAATTTGACTATTCTTTTAACCATATTCAGACAAATGTTTGGTCATATGATACTCCATCTGGTATGCCAAGTCATCTCTCTTAAATCTGGTTCTCACCTATTTTTATTTAAGCTAAGTTTCCTCTCAGTATTCAAAACATTTCTTGTCAGTTATAATTTTCTCCAAGTTGATTACATTTGAATATCCAAAACATTTTGTTCATTTAAATCATCCCATTATTTTTACATTTCCCATATCATAAATATTATACTACTTATGAATCAAATCTCTCTTACTATAGAACCCATTCGTATCCAAAATTTAACTATTCTTTTAACCATATTCAAACAAGTGTTTAGTCATGTAGTTCTCCATCTGATAAGTCAAATCATCTCTCTTGAGTCTGGCTCTCGCCTTCTTCTCTTGCCTAGCAGCTTTCCAAGTCAGTGTGTTCAGCTTGCCATATAATTATTCCTGTATTTTTATAGGTGTTGTTAAGAATGGGAAAGACAAATTGAGTAAGGTGCTTTTGAGGGGGAGTTTCATCCATTTATATTCGTTAAGACGCTTTCACTTTTCTTCTCCCTCAATTTCTCTTTCCTCTTTTTGTCTTCCAGACTCTAGTGGTTCTCCTGATAGCTCTATTGTCCATTTTGTCAAATCTTCTTTCTTGTCTTCAGGTTTGCTTTGAAGTCCTGAAAGATAAAATGTCTTTTCCATTTTCAATATTATAGCAAAATCTTGCAGGTTTTTCTTTGTGTTAAACTGCAATTTTCTTCATTGGTTGCCTCCATCTTTGGGTCATTTTCCTCTGGTTTTTATTCTATTATCTGATTTATTTATTCATTTTTTGTTACCATTTTCTGAGAATTTTTTAATTGTGTGCTTAGGTCAAGAATGTGCTCATTTATATCATCAAAATTATTTTTAATCTCATTATGATTTGAAGCAATTGTCGTTTGTATTAGTTGTAATATAGCATACATTTTCTCCTGGAAGATATTTGTCTTGTCTTGAAGTATTACTCCTGCAGATCTCTGATGTTCCAGACTGGGGATTTTAGAAAAGAATATTGCATGTGGTTTCTTACCACTTTTAGTTGTATATGCAACCTCCATTTTCATCAAACCAACCAGTCTTGAATTCCAAACACTATAGTCTTATATGTTTCTTATCTTCATAAACAGTCCAAAATGTTCAACCACTTGAAAACAATCCAGTAATTTCCCCCCTAGAAAAATAGCCAAAAAGTCAAAAGTTTTTCTTTCTCCGCAAATGATTCTTAAATTAAAATTTAAGTAACTGGTTATAATCCAAGAAGATCAGCAGTTTTCATAACAATTGTATTTCTCATTCTGCAATAGATAGCTCAGTGTATTTTCTTTCCTCTATTCCCAGCTGTTGTCTGTTTAGCTAAGAGTCACTGAGGATCAAAGGGATAAATTGTGCTCTGTTTCTGGGTGTCTTGCCAATTTCTGAGGCAGGGCAGCTGTAGTTATATACTCTGTTCCACCACTAGATGTCAGTAGCTGTTAATATTTTTGTTTTAAAAGTTGGAAAATAATTATAATTTCAGCAATATTCTTTTAAATGGAAAATCTTAACGATTTCCATAGTTTTCAGTTTTATTCAAATTATAGCTTTACATTAGTCCATTTCAATGTATTTCTGTCCCCCATAAAAATTAAATCGCTACTTCCGTCTATGGAAGGGCAGGGTTATAATCCCTTTCCTTCTCACTTTCGGAGATATTTTTCTTCTTGGGGATCTTTTCCAGGAAATCAGTTTCAAAATAGAGAAGAGAAGATCAATATTCTCACCCAGCCCCAACACGCTGTTCACAGTTGTTCTTAGTTGGTGCTTTTGGACTTCAGGTGCCAGTAGCTTGGGCTAGTCACCGGAGTGCAGCTAGCCTTTCTTCTGTCGGGTTGGAGGGCTTCCCCCGGATCAAACATATCAGCTGCCATCTTTCTGTAATTGACAGGGGGCCCTCCTTCTTTGTCACCTCTCCAGGGCGACTTTAGATCCATTTAGGGTCCCCAGGCAGGGCGAAACCAGCTGTGGGGTGCAGAGCTCTGCAATCCCTTGGCTGTGTTACTATGACGCAAAACTGGAAGCCTCCCTGATTATTTCTCATTTAAGTACTCATCAATTTATCTTCCCAATCCAGACAAAATTAGTCAGATGCTAATTTGTTGCTCAGGCTCAGAAGTATTTTTAAGATAATAAAAATGGTCCAGAGATCTGTTTGGAAGAAGAAGGAGGAATGAAAATATTCAATCTGAGGGGCTACAGAACTTTGGTGGGAAACCAACTCACTAATTTACCTTTTAGGAAATGGTGCTTTGTAACTGGGGACAACACACTGCAATCCTTTTGTGAGTGTTCATAACATGTGGGCACTACCCCAAACAATTGGAGATTATTTCTAGGCATTAAAAATTAAAAATATGGCATTATTTCTAGGCATTAAAAATATGGCTCTGCTGATAGCCTCTATGATCCATACAGCTTTGGGGTATGGTATTGAAAAAAAACAAATATTGAGATTCTGGCTTAGAAGTAGACTTAGAGACGATCCACACAACCAGGTTTCTTGCCCCGGGGCTAGTACAGCCCAATGGCTACTTTTTGAGGGCAGGAATGCAAACATTAGCCACTGCCCAGCCCACCAGAAAGGCAGCTTCCCCCAACTTTTAATTGCTATGTGTCAAATGTACTTTCTTCAAAAGAATGCTGACTCTGGTAGTGTGCTTAATTTCATTTCACTGGATATAAACTTCTCTTTTATTTCAGTTTGGCCACTGTGCACTGTAATATAAATCCCACCTCCTTAACAGACACTGACACCTTATCGCTATGGAGATTGTGTGTGTGTGTGTATGTTTATTTATACACAACATGTGCACACACACACACACACACACGAATTCTGAAAAGCTGGAATTCATGTTGATGAAACAATGAAAAATTGGACCTACGTGAAATTGGCACGAGTTTTCCCATTTTCCCTTTCTACCCTAAGTGGCAGGGGGGAAAAATTGTAAAACAGCAGTGTGTGTTTTGCTTTTGCTTTTGCTTTTTACACAGTCCAGACAGAACATCAGATCTCCATTCATGACCATCAAGGAGAAAGGTGTTGAAAACAGGAATGGGATTTCTTCAACAGGATTCATTTCCATCTGGGTTACCCACAGGAGTCGAGCAGTTAAAGGTGGCAATAGCAAAAGTCATTAGTCACACTTATAGCAAGTATATTGAAAGCGTTGGGATTTACCTTAAATTAAATCGGTTTTTGCTATTCTGACAGGATGCAAATAAACAACTTCTAAGTAGTATTGAGAAAGGCTGAGCGACAAAGAATTGAGGCCTTTGAACTATGGTGCTGGAGAAGACTCCTGCGAGTCCCTTGGACTGCAAGACGTTCAAACCGGTCAGTCCTAGAAGAGATCAACCCCGACTGCTCTTTAGAAGGCCAGATCCTGAAGTTGAAACTCAAATACTTTGGCCACCTAATGAGAAGGGAGGACTCACTGGAGAAGAACCTAATGCTGGGAAAGATTGAGGGCAATAGAAGAAGAGGACGACAGAGAATGAGATGGCTGGATGGAGTCACTGAAGCAGTAGGCGTGAGCTTAAATGGACTCCAGAAGATGGTAGAGGATAGGAAGGCCTGGAGGAACATTGTCCATGGGGTCGCGATGGGTGGGACACGACTTCGCAATTAACAACAATAACAACAAGTAGTATTGAAGAAAATATGGAATATTTTTTAGCCAAAGGATAAGTTTTGTTACATGGATTCCTGGTAACACTGATAGCCATTTGCTATATCTCAAAAAAAAAAAAGAGCTAGAAAAGAAAACAAATACAATAAAAATGTTTCAGATTCAAAGATTGTGAATTAAATTAGCTTATGCAGCTGATTTAATTTATATCCTGTCCTTTCAATAGTCAAAGCAGCAATCACAGTAATTTGATTAGTTTTGTAAGACAAGTCTGTGTGTATGTGTATGGGAGGGTGTCAGTTATCAAAATATGCTCTCTGTATAGTGCTATTACTTCAGGAGCTGTATTGATTAATGATGGTTTGTTTCTCACTTTCAAGGCCCTGCTTGATTCAGGTTCTGGGTATTTGTAGGACTGCCTTCTCTCAATAACATCTGCCTGTCCAACAAGGTCAAATAAGACAGTTTCTCTGCACACCACTCACTAAGAAAGTGCTCTCTCTAGGATCCATGGAAGCATGCTCTTCCTATTCTCCCAGACATTTGAATGGGCCTCTCTCTGTTGGCATTTAGAAAATCTACAGACTTGGCTGTTCAAACAAGACCAGGGATGTTGAATGAGATGCTTGTACTTCTATCAATGGCCTGGGTGTTTTTTTTAGGGGAGTTATGTTGTGGTTATGTTTTATGTTGCGGTTTTATGGTTTTGATTTCTTGGTTGTATTTTGTTTTCATCTCAGCTACCGAAGGGAGGAATTGAACACTGGACAGAGCAGTTGTGATTGGAGCAGCCGATATACTGTACATTGATGACCGAATTATTCCTGCTTCACAACAGAGAATACCTTTTCCAGGCAGCTAATTTAGAGCACGGTGACTGCATTTTGATTAAGAAAGAAAAAGACCTCTTTAGTCTGCAGCCTAGCTATCTTTAAATCTGTTAGAAAATTACTGTTGGTAATTTCCAATTTAGTATGCATCCAGCACACTCCCAACCAATCTCTGTGTGCAGATCAGAGTAAGCACATCTGCTACTCAATTCAGGTAGCAAATATTTCTTGATGTTTATGTATTAAACACCAGCAAACTTCAAAAACAGTTAAGTAGGACAGTGGGACAAAAGCTCTGCAAAGCAGAGAGGAAGAGAAAGAAACATGAACAGCAGCCCAGAGATAAAAGAGGCAGAGGACAAAATATCATCTATCTACCTTCAATTATCTATCTATCTATCTATCTATCTATCTATCTATCTATCTATCTATCTATCTATCTATCTATCTATCTATCTATCTATCTATCTATCTATCTATCCATCCATCCATCCATCCATCCATCCATCCATCCATCCATCCATCCATCCATCTATCTAATATATTCCTAATATATTCAGAATCACCAAGGCATAATAATTAGCGTGGACACTTTATTCCAGTTGTTCATTTGTTTATTCTCGTTTTGTTTATTCCAGTTTTAACACATTTATGTCACATCAGCAAAATAGAAATAGAAAATAAAACACTGTGAAATCCTTCCTCTATTCTGCACCATAAATGAAACAATTTGATCATTGGGGATAATGTGTCCAATACAAATAGCACTCCTTTTCTTACCCAGACAGCTCATGACTTGCTAAACAAAGACAGATAGTCTTGACCAGAATCTACTATCATTTAGTGATCCCCAAATGGTGCATTTCAGATTGAATGTTGGTCTACAACATTTTTGCTGCCTGAGGCAAAGCAACAGACGGCACCTCCCCACTCAAATCGTTGCCAGCCAAGTTAACTAGGCACTTGAAGCAGAAACCCCCACAGCACAAATTAAACGAGAATTTGCTGTCAAAACCTGCTGTCCACGCTGATTGCCTTAGTCTGCCTAACGATAAGGCTGACCCTGTAGATTATATTGAGTTCTTGCCGGCTGCAAACCTTATTTGTGCACATTTACCCTGAACTAGAACTCATTTGAGAAAGAAAGCCAAACTATCTGAAATAGTTGTCTTCATGCTTACTCATGGATGTACATGGGTTTTACTGTATAAAACAGTTTAGCATTTTGCTGGTGTTTTTGCAATAGAAAAGTTGATAAGTTACAAGGGACACATAGGTGAATAGAATATTAAATCAACCAGGATTCAGATTACAGAGAAACGCAGCCCCCTTTTTTACACAATGTTTATTTTTATCCTAATCTAGAAAACATAGAACCTTGAACCTTCTACAAATGCAGAAGTTCAATTCAGAATTTGATAAGACATTTGCTTTGAGTTTGCTGACACATAAGGATCAAATTCCGTGCATAATGATACCTTTTATAGCAATCTTTTAAAAGGAAAACTAATTATAACAACAACAAGAACATTTGCGTATCCCAGGTCTTTGGGAAGGACCCGATAAATGGATAAAAATGCCAGATCCAGTCTAAACATCTGGTTAATTGTGTGATTAGCCATAAAAATAGCAGCAGCATCTGATGCAAAATGTTGAACTAAAGTGGGAGTCATATATGCTGATTCACAGAATATGATGCAATCGTAAGCTTCTATCCTAGACCTGTACTTCACCTTGGCACTTGGTAACTGAAATAACGCTATTGCTTAAAGAATTTACAGTTGGGTCAGATGACCCTTCTACTTCCTCTTAATCCCTCCATGCCTGATCACATTCTTGAAAAATTTATTTTGGAAGCACGATTATTCCCCGGTTCCACATTCATTAAGGAAAGTGTGCATGCCACATTATTCCTTTGTGCAGCTGCCCACTCCTTCCTGTACATCTGGTGAGATGCCTTGCTGTTTTCTCTGCAGCTGGATCATAGGAGAAAATGTTTCTGGGAAGACCAATAGTAGCATGAACATAAAAGGGGACAAATAATAAAGTAGACAAATTACACTCGCAAGACTTTATTCATATCCGTCCTGCAGCAAGCTGCTCTGCTCTTCATTTAGTCTGTTGTCAGTTGTAGGCATCAGACCACAATCTGCTTTTCAGCTGAAGTGAATGCCAAAAGAAAGAAATAGTTAATAATAGTAAAAGCAGGGCTTTTTTTCTCATAGAACGCCCAGAATGGAGTTCCGGCACCTTTTTTGGATGGAACCTTGTAGGGTAGGCAAGGCAGGTTGTATGATGTGTGTGAGTTCTGGCACCTTTTTTTTTTTTTTTTAGAAAAAAAGCACTGAGTAAAAGAAACTAGTGATCATAAATTGGGGACAACATTACTAGTAAATCGAGTTTGATGGCATAAATGTCTTGGTTTCCATATCACATTAAGCCATAAACTACAGTTTGGTGCACAATTTCTGGAATCATGGATTATGTCAGGCAAACTGAAGCAACCCTTATCGGGGCTTTGCTTTAGCTATGTGAAATGAAAATAAGAATTATCTAGCAAGTAGGGTTAGTAAAGAAACTGGAAAGCATTTGAACGTTAAAAACAAGTCACAATGCTATTTCACAGTGTGTTGTATTTCAACAGAAGAATGTAATAGCTTGTTACGGAAAAGATAGGACCACTGAAAGATTGTTATTAGGACGAGAATTCATTCAAGATGCACCCTTTCTGCACATAGTTCTTGAAACATGTACACTCTGCCAGACTTTATTTTAACAAGTGTTCTGGTGTCTGCTAACACATGAATTATTTTATTTTGGATTGCTTTTTGGGAGGCAACTTGCTCCCAACACTTAACCACAAAATTTCAGCTCTAAATATACTCAACTCTTTCGGAGTTTTTTTCCCCCCTCCTGTAAGCATTTATAAAGAACGCACTGTAGCAAGGGAGATCATTTATAAGTCTTTCCTGTATGGTAGATTTCTTTCCAGAAATGCTGACATGACTTCTGTGAGTAATTTTCTCTGTCATGACCACCTGGGATGCAGCTGTCAGACTGTACGTTTTTATAAACAAGAAAGATTTTATTTTATGTTGAAGCAATTTTAATGATCTGCATATAATTGCTGATGGTAATATTAGATGAAAAAATGTCAGGCCCCTTGTAAGGAGCAGTGGGGGGGGCATATAATAAGAATCCCCAATCTTTGGGGGACACTTAGGACACATCTGGAATTCCAAGGGTGTGTTAGGGGTGTGCTTTCACAACATATCTCCTTTGGCGGGGCTACAGCCATCTCACCACAGCCAATTCGCCATGGCCAACTCACCCCAGAACAATTTGCCGCGGGACAACTTGCCACAAGACAAAAGTTACATAATATCGAAGAAATTGTGAAATAGAATCATCAAAGAAAGGATGCAAAAGGAGGGAAAGAAATGAAATGTGAATGACAACAATTAAAATATATATTTTAAATTATTTTAAATAATGAAATAAAATGGTTGAATTTTCCTTTAGCGAGTTGTTCCATGGCAAATTGGCTGCGGCAAATTGTCCCGTGGCGAATTGGCTACAATGAGTTGGCCATGGCAAGTTGGCTGTGGTAAGTTGTCCCATTTTGGTAGCAAAAGGCAAATTGGTGAGGCTACTCCCATTACAACCTCCAGTCTGTCTGGTACAGGGGTCCCCAACCACCAGTCTGTGGACCGGTACCGGGCCACAGCATGCCAGCAAGCGGGCCGCACAAACAAGCAAAGCCCCATCTATGGGATACAGGTAGCACACAAAACCACCACCACCCCCTCTGGTCTGCGGAAAAACCTTTCTCTGTGTAACCAGTCCCTGATGCCCAAAAGGTTGGGGACCTCTGGTCTAGCACACTCTTCTACCTTTGTTTTATTTTGTAAGTGGTCAAGCTGGACAGACAAACAAATCACTAAGATGCAGCCCCGTGCCATTTATTTTTCAAGAATATCTATTCAAGAAAATTAAAATCGAGACTTAAAACAAAACAAGGCTTCTGCCCTGTTTGAGCTAGTAACCTTCTCTATTCTAAGCAAGCATTCTGAACGCTACGCTATTTCTTTAGTGCTAATAAAAGAAGATATACAAGTAATCTTAGTTTAGTGACTGACTCATTTAGCCATCGTTTGCAGTTATGGTGGTGATAAAAAAGTAAGTTTGTGACCAATCCTTGCATTTATGGCCTTTGCAGGCCTGTAAAGCAAACAAAAGCTGAAGTAGGATAATAAGCAGTCAGTGGTTTTACTTAGCAATCACTTTGCTTAATGACTGAATTGACAGTCCCAATTCTGAGATGCTAATTGAGATGCCTATAGAAACATCCAAATGTATCATAAGCACTGGTTCCATTGAAAGGGGTTAATTTGTTATGGAAAGTAGAGGTGGGCAGATCAGAAAACAGGCACCATATGGATTGCTGGAATCCTACTTTATATGTTGTAGAGCAGGGCTTTTCAACCTTTTCACCCATTGCACCACTTTTAGGATATGGCAGTATCCGAGTACCACCAGTCGCCAAGCAAGGTGTCAAAAACTTGATGACCCCCCCAAAAAAGGAAAAAAGTACAGGTAGTCCTCGACTTACAACAGTTCGCTTAGTGACTGTTCGAAGTTAAAATGGCACTGAAAAAAGTGCCCCCCAAGCCACAGCCGAGCAAGATACCTGCCTGCCCACCCGGCGGCGCTCTTCCTCCTGTCCGAGGTTTTCATTGTTGTGAGCATTTCTGTTGAGGATTGGCAGCGGGGATGGGGTGGGGGGGTGTTTGGTTTTTATTCCCCCCGTCTGCTGGGTGGTTGCAGCAGGTTTTGGTCACTTCACATGACCCTGGGACACTGTGACCGTCATAAATATGAATCAGTGGCCAAGCATCTGAATGTAAATCACAAGACCCTGGAAATGCTGCAACATTCCAGCTGATCGGTGCTTCTTCTAGGCTCAGCAGAAGCGCCAGGATCAGCGCCGAGCTCCAGCTGGAGCCTGGCGCTGATCCTGGCGCTTTCACTGAGCCCTGACAGCCCCGAAGAAGCACTGATCCTGGCACTTCCGCTGAGCCCTGACAGCCCTGCAGCTCCAGCCGTCTCTCGCTCAGGCTTGTGCGGTGCTGCCACCGGTTCAGCTCATTCCCCTCCCCCGCTACCACTTTTCTAGGATGGTCGCGTACCACCTGCCAGGTGCCAATGTACCACAGGTGGTACCCGTACCACTGGTTGAAATGCCCTGTTGTAGAGAACATTAACAGAATTTTGAAAGCCTATTCAGAAGTTTCACTGCTCCCTTTTAAGAACCAAAGGGTCAAGGCAAGATCTGTTATGAGTCTCTTTCACAGGCTATCTATTTTCCCAGGGCTGAGTAACAGTTTTCCATCTCCTTCCTTCCTTCTCCAGACTACATCTAAATCCTTTATAAGTAGCCCAATGAACTGCTGAGCTTAGCACCCAGCCGACCGGAGTGTTCTAGCCCAAACAGACAATATCATTCAAGATAACATAGTACGTAATTTTGAAGCAGAACAGAAAAATTCCTGTCGAAGTTGCTTTGAGCATGAATGGAGGCTCAATTGAGGATGAGTTTGGTTCTCCAGAAATTGTTGCCAGTTTGTTCTGATGTCTGTTAAGGCTGATTCAGATTAATGGCAGAACTTTTCAGAGATGCTGATACCGTTATGCCTAGTGATATGCCAATGCCTGGTTGTGTAAGTTAGTGTTTTGTGAATTGCCATGGGGGTTATATACGTCAGTAAGGTGTCATTTCGGAAATGGATCCTAAGTATGTTATAATTAAAATGCCTGATGTTTGCATAAAGTAATTTTTGCTTTTGGTTTTGCAGGCATTATTGCTTATTCAGCAACAAAAACAAAGCATGGCTTACCATGATATATGAACAGCTGACATTATTGACATGACTCAAGGAATGCCTGTATAGATGAAATGTTTTTTACTAGAGACATGAAAATATTTCACATAACTGGTTGTAATATACTCCTTACAATGAATGAACATGATGATGATGATGATGACGATGACGATGATATCCATTCAATTATATCCGATTCTTGGCAGTTCTATAGGCCAGGCCTCTCCACATCTTCCAATCTTGTGCTACTTCTTTGATTTGTTCTATGCTCTGGCTGGTGTCAGCTTTGATGTTATCCAGCCACCGTATTCTTTGGAGGCCTGGCTTTCTTTTATCGCTAACTCTTCCAAACATAATTGCTTTCTCCAGTGAATTCCCCTGCATTACATGGTCAAACTAAGTAACACACGTTTTTGTGATTTTGCCTTCCGGTGACATGTCTGCAGTTATGCGCTCCAGTAGTTGCTTGTTGGTCACCTTTGCTCAGCTTCTGTGGAATTAAACTTCACCTGTCAATAGTACAATAAATAATAATATTTCTTTTATTTATTTATTAAATTTATGCAACCATCCATCTTGCCAGAAGTAACTCTATATATATATCAACTAGCTGTACCCGGCCAGGCGTTGCTGTGACTCAGTCTGGTAAAAGCGTGTGTTGCTTTTACGTCCAACAGATGGTGCTGATTTTCAAAAAAAGCATGTTTTACCTGTCACAGGTGTGACATCTATATAATATAGGTATATAAAAACACGTGCATATTCGAATGCAACGTTGTGTCAAAATTTCAAAGCAATTGGTGAAGAACTTTCGGAGATTTAAGATTTTGAACAAACGAACATTTACATTTTTATTTATATAGATAACTAAGAAACCAAAAGGAGAAGGACTGACATGGCTGGTAACCTATTTGCTCATTCTGGCCAAGACAAGAACAGGGAACAATGTTTTTCTTCTGACAATCATTTTTAAACACCCCACCTTGATAATTGTGGATGGTAGGGGTGGAATTCATTACACTAGTCTCAATGGGTCCAAGCATAGCATCTCTCCTGAGATTAATTAAACTTTGGATTCTGCCAGAATTTTCTGGACTATTTTCTGGGGATCTGGGGGAAGAAGGTATGGGTGTTAAGATAGGTTACATTATAGTGATTACATGATTCTTAACTCAAAGTGGCAAAGTATGAAAATCAGAAGTATAGTTAGAGGAGGTTTTGGAAGCTACATAAAAGGGTTTGGAGGGTCCTTGCATTTATGACTAGTCCTCACGTTTATGACTGATGCATCAGCCCCCACGGTCACATAATTGCAATTCAGGTACTTGCAAACCAGCTTGTATCTATGACTGATTGCAGTGTCCTGCAATCATGTGATTACAATTTGCAATCTTTTTGTGGTTTGGGGCAAAAAAACCCAACCCATCAGTAAGAATGGGTTCGCACTTATGATCATGGCATTCACTTAAGGACTGTGGATTTGCTTATGACCGTGGTGATTCGTTTAATGACTGTCATGAAAACAGTCATAAAATTGGGTCTTACTTGACTTACAATGATTTGCAATGGAAATTCCAGTTCCAGTTGTGGTAGGAAAACCGAGGACTGCCTGTAAATCAGAAGAAAGCAAGCAAAGAAAATCCCTTTGGAATGGGATTCTTTCTTAGGAGCTTAATATAACCTCCTGGATTCCTGCAGCTACTGCCTCTCTCTTTAGAGGTTAAATTGAAGAAGGAAAAGCTCTGCCTTTCCAAAAGTCCTGTCAACATCTTCAGGTTGCAACACGTTAAGCAAACCCAGACAACATGAACTGGATTAGCTATATGTTTTTTAAAGAAAGCTTTTCCCTTGGCACTTTTATCAAGAGAAGACAGTGAAAGGAAGGAGGAGAAACTGGAGTTCCTGTTTGGGGGAACCCTTCATTCTGAAGCGGACAAGTAAAGGAGTCCCTGGAACTGAAGGCAGTCTGTGAAGTTTGTGGAAATTCTCTCCTGCTTCTCTCCACATACGGCCATAATCAATTCAAGGTCTGCTAGTGCAGGGCTTTTCAACCAGTGGTACAGGTACCACCTGTGGTACATTGGCACCTGGCAGTTGGTACGCGACCATCCTAAAAAAGTGGTAGCGGGGGAGGGGAATGAGCAGCCTGAGCGAGAAATGGCTGGAGCTGCAGGGCTCAGCGGAAGCGCCAGGACCACTGCCGCTTTCCAGCTGATCGGCGCTTCTTTGGGACTGTCAGGGCTCAGTGGAAGTGCCAGGATCAGTGCCAGACTCCAGCTGGAGCTCAGCGCTGATCTTGGTGCTTCTGCTGAGCCCTGAAGAAGCACCAATCAGCTGGAGCTCGGCACTGATCCTGGTGCTTCTGCTGAGCCCAGAAGAAGCGCTGATCAGCTGGAATGTTGCAGCATCTCCAGGGTCTTGTGATTTACATTCAGATGCTTGGCAACTGATTCATATTTATGACGGTCACAGTGTCCCAGGGTCATGTGAAGTGACCAAAATCTGCTGCAACCACCCAGCAGACGGGGAGAATAAAAACCAAACACCCTCCCACCCCACCTCCACTGCCAATCCTCAACAGAAATGCTCACAACATTGGAAACCTTGGACAGGAGGAAGTTTTTGACACCTTGCTAGGCGACTGGTGGTACTCGGATATTGCCATATCCTAAAAGTGGTACAATGGGTGAAAAGGTTGAAAAGCCCTGTGCTAGTGAACCAGCTCTTCCATTTAGATGCTGAGGATCTGTCTTTAAACTGTCTGTGGGGAAACATGGAGAAAGAGGTGGAAAGTTCGAACTAGCAAAATGTCAGTAAGGATTCTGTTGTTAAGTTTTATTCCACCTTTTACTTTTACCTGTATGCAGTCACAAATGCACATACTACTCACCATGTAGTATCCAAAGTATTACGTGGATTGTCTCAGACACTGTAATAATGTTTTTAACATATTTTGCTGGAAGGAATGGATGTAAAAAAATTATTTGAAGTTATTCGTTCTCACTCACTTAACCCAGGAGGCTGATGAATGAAAATAGAATGACGGCAAACACGCAGAGTAGGCCTCAATCTTCTTTTAAAAATCCCCAGTTTATATAAAATTATATATTTGCAGAGACAAAGGTAGCATGTTGAAGTTATTATTTGTGAGCAAATAATAATAGATAAATTTATAAGCACTTCTATAAACACTTAAAATGCATGTTCTGCAATCAGCAAACTAGGGAAATAAACATTTTTGATGAAAATATAAAGCCATCTGTGATTGAAGATATGAATGTGAAGCTTAAATAAACATTTTATTGGCAAAAACCTAAGAAATATAAGAGTTTTGTAAGATTTTTGCCGACAGATTGTTCCTCTAGCTGGACTCTGAGGTTTTTATTTGCTATTGTTTATGTACTGGCTTTGTGATTTAAAATGGAATTACTTGGAGATTTGCTGGAGATTAGTAGAATGTAAGCAAAAATAAAATAATAAAATAAATACCTGTTTTAAAATTCTTCATGTGCTGGAAAATCATCCTTCACACACATAAAGAGAATAACCTATTCAAAAGTTAAACTATTTTGTGCATTGTTACTTGCTTCTTGGATATTAAAAACCAATGAGTCAGACTGGATCTTAGCCTGAACAACTTCTGTCTTTCTTTTTCTCCTTCAACCATCTTTTACATACATTTTAAAATATATTGAGATTACTTATTAAAATTACTATATGGAAGTCACATTTTGTGGCTGGTGATCATAATCTGAATGCATCATAAACCAATGTCGTTTTTGCACACTTCATCTTAATCTACATTTCTTTAAAAAGCTGGGGAGTAGCTAAACAAAAGGCATAAGATTTAAATGTGCCATCTACATTCAGTTATAAAGATTTTAAACAAATTATAAATTATCTATTAAATGTTTCTAGTTGTTTTGCTTTCATGCATACTTTGTAGCTCTTTTAGGGAAAAGATAAAGCTCAAGCCATGGCATTTTGCTTTGAATACCAAAGTATGGTGCCAAATATGATGCATTGATTGATTGGTGATCTGCAGCCAGGGTGAATGGGGCTAGACGAAAGGACCAATTTCCATGAGACAAGACACCAGAGAGGGATTTTCTCTCTAGAACATTCTTTTAATCAGGCTGTGGTGGAGAAGGAAAAAAAATAAAAAATAAAAGTCATCCTCTTGATGGTTGAAATCTCAGCACTCTTTTTCTCCATTTTTTTTAAAGCTGCAATACATTAAATATAAACACATATCTGTCATTACAGCTGGATTCAAACCTTACACGAATACAAATGTGATTTGTTTATGTTTGGTTGAGAGTATAATGTGAACCAAGTCATTGTGGCTTAGTCTAAATCTGATTAAAGCAGCCTGCAGTTAGTATGATGTTTGATTCCATCTGTGTATAGTATGTTTCATTTATTGATGTGTTATCTTGGATACTTAGACATAACAGACTGGATGCATCAACTTGCATTAACTTGTTTCATTTGGTGAGCAACCATGCACAGATTCAAAAGCCATGCTGAACCATTTACCAACTTCTGACTGTCTTCAACCAGCAAGCTCAAACATAAACAAGGACAAAATCCCATCAAATAAAATTAATGTTTCTGATTTAAAAGATCAGCTGTTCTGCTGAACGCTCCAATTTTCGTGCTCATTAGGCTGTAATTTGCTTTCTTTTTTTAAAATCCTCCTATGCAGAAGGATGACTTTCCCATTTGGCCTGTAGAGTTACATTATCATTGATCAGATCATTGAAGATCATGGTTTTCTAGCACTTATCATGCAAGATGAAAAGACAGATGACTGCATCCAGTAAGAATGTAAGACTTCAATCAGCCATGCTAGGCAGGAATTCTACGCTCTGGAGTCCCCATGGCACCTGTGAGGGATGTGCCAAATTCAGCAAGATGGTGAAAAAAACAGGCTATTTTAATGCATGCTTCAACACAGCAGATACATTCACAATGCTGCTTCTCCCATTTTGCCAGTTTTATCTTCCTCCCCTGTAAGTTCCCACCTCTGCATGTCACTGTTCAGTCTGGATAATGTCAGGCTGGGGAAACCTTAGCTTAACAATTTACTCAATTGACTAATAAGAGGCCATTTTAACAGAAGTTCAAGATAAGTATTTTTATTTGGGGGGCTATATTGCTTCGGATGTTTAAACACAAAATAAAGTGTCCCAGATCTTTGAGAAGCTCTCCAGCACATTATTTTTTTTAAAAAAAAAAATTGCTTCATCTACAGAAATGTTCAGAAGTAGACATTGCGTGTTGTGCTTGAGAAAAGAACCTTTTCATTGTGCCTTTTCTTCAGTTAATCTCATCCTTCCTGTAGCTTGAATAAGATTTTTATCAGGGAAATTTCTGCCTTCCCAATTTTGTGAACCGAATCCCATTCACTCATTGCTGTTGTTATTTCATAACTGATTTAATTTCAGACCTATCATAAAGTTACATTTTGTTTAATACAAGACGTGAAACTTTTTATTTTATGAAGTTATAGGTCAGTTCAGGCAGTTGAAAATATTATATATATCTGAAAGATATGGGAACCCATTTCTGTGACTCCATAGAAAAGTTGCACGTGAGGGTGCTTCTCAGGGCCAAAGTTGAACTTAATTCTTTATAATTTTATTTTTAGATAATTGCCATATGTGTAGAGGTATTATGCAGGTATTATGTGTTCCATAAAGCAGTATTCTTTACTAGTACTTTCCAGGTCTTCGATTTCTATCATTCCTTATAGGAAATACTAGCACTAGGAATAGCATTTAGACTTATACACCAGTCCATTGTGCTTTACAGCACTCTCTGAGCAGTTTACAATGTCAGCATAAGCGCCATGATGGTGCAGTGGTTAGAATGCAGTATTGCAGGCTGACTCTGTCCACAGGCAGGAGTTCAATCCTGACTGGATCAAGGTTGACTCAGCCTTCCTTCCTTCCAAGGTTGGTAAAATAAGGACCCAGATTGTTGGGGGCAATATGCTAACACTCTAAATGCTAAGCTTATGGAGGTTGACTACATTCTACTTTTCTTCCAGCTTAGTGGACATTTAACACAAAAGCCTAGTCATTGGGGGTGTGATGGCTTAGTGGTTAAAGACGCTGAGCTTGTCAGCTGGAAAGCTGACAGCATGGATTCAAGACCTGAGTGCCACACAATGGGGTGTGCTCCCATTATTCGCCCCAGGTCACTTAGCAGTTCCAAAGCATGAAAAATGCAAGTAGATAAATTGGTACCACTTCAGACTGCTAAATTTTATATCTATGTTTCTATATTAAAATCTTTTCAAAGCTGAAACTTCAGTCTGACAACCCTTTTTTAAGAGACCACGAGAACATTAGAAAAGAGCTGTTGGGCCAAATTAATGGTCACCTACACCAGGATTATGTATCCTACAATAATTAGTCTAGAAGCTCACATGTACAAACAGGATGGTAATGTCCCTTTTCCAAAATTTGATATTTCAGGCAAGCTGTTGGTAATTTTGAAGGTAATCAAAATTAGTAGCTATTCATTGGCCAATCCCCCATGGATTTGCCAAGTCTCCCTTTTAGAACCATCTAAATTTGATGCTGCATATTCCATAGTTGCACAAAGAAATGCTTCATTTTATTGGACTTGATAATCTCCACATTTCCATGCAACAGATGATCCCAAGTTTTAACATTGTGGAGAAGAACTTTTTCTGTATTTTCCCTTTGACCCATATCTAGCATAACTCCTTTTACACACCTTTGGTCCTAACCAAAATGTACTGTAACCTGTACTATCCCCTAACACACTTGTTTTCTCTTTCCTATTGTACCTGTACTAGCGTTACAATATTTTTTTCAGATATAATGACCAGAGCTGTATTTAGTATTCCAAATGTGATTTCACTATAGATTTTTATGTAAATCTCACTAATGACAGGACTATCCAGTGATTGGGAGAGGAGAGGAAATTTGGAACTCATGAGGATGTTCATGACAAATGTCTTTTCCTAGGCCTGGGCAGTGGTGACTTCTTTTTCTTATACTCTCCTAATGATATTAAGAAATGGAATTTCCTAGTTCCTTACATGGATTTCACACTATATTGACATTTTCAATTAACTTTCTCCAGTGATTCTACCATCATCTTCCATATCAATCACTACCATATTGGATCCTATTAATTATATATAGAGAGAGCATCTATATGAAAGACATTTTCATTACAACTTTTTTAAAATACAAAGTAAGAAGTGCACTGTTTTCAACTGTTACATGGCTTTGATCTATTATTTAGAACACTTCTTTACACTTGAGTAAATTCTTTTTGAAAATAATTATCAGCCATTTATCACGCCATGAATATTTTATCCTGATTTTTGTTTTAATGGCTTAGACTTTTAGGATGTTTTATGCAGAGGTAAAATGCATTTAAAGCATGAGCTCAGTAGCGTCATCATTTTATAATCAGATCAGGCTTGTTCACCTAACAGAATGACTGTCCTCTGTCAGATACTTTTCTTCAATCCTAGGGTCATCCAAAAAATGGTTTAAAAAAAAAGTCAAGAAGTCAACTTTAACCATAAGGTTGCACAGTCTCACCTATTTTTACATGCATCTCACATATGTAATGCACATTAAAAGGGACAGAGATTTGATTACATGGTCATGTTTGATATTGTGACTTTTTTGACCCTGTCTGTAGATGGCCCCTGGTTGTGATTCATTAAAGCATCCACAGCAC
>NW_015387520.1:346584-357568 GCF_001527695.2 Protobothrops mucrosquamatus | reverse complement strand
TTTTTTTTTTTTTTTTTTTTTTTTTTTTTTTTTTTTTTTTTAAAGCCCACCCTGTGGTTAATATAAGCAGGATGCAGGATGCAGCTGTGGCTTACAAGATATAGTTGTGTTTGCCGTGTCAACTTAAGCATCCAAAAATTCCATAAGCAGGTTTTGCCTGCCTCTCTCCCAAATTTTTTTAACCTCAGTTTTTTTAAAAAAAATGTTGCTCGAAATAGACATATTCTATCAAACTTCTATGCACACATTGTGTTATTGCTTTGTATCCCACCTTGAAAGCTTGAGCTATTTCAAAACGCTTACTGAAACGTACGAGCTTATTCACACGAATGCCCACAAGTATCATAAATGAGCAAGACAGCAGCAAGAACAGAGGAACTTGTGTCTTGATGACTGAATCATAGTCAAGCCACTGTTAACCTCCCTTCTCTTTCCACCCCACTCAGCAGGGGAAGGGAAAAAAGAAGGGGAAAAAAACAACAACAGCCCAAGATGGATGAGACCCCTATTAACAGTCAGGTTTAGCCCAGAAATACCATTGGCTTCACTTAGGAGGAGTTTCTCATACAGACTCTAAATTCCTGCTAAAAATGAAAACTGCCCCCCCCCTTAAGATAGGCCTGACATTCCTCAGAAACAATGGTTCTTTTCACGTCAGTTTTGAAATTTCACAGGTGAAGGGCAAGTCACTTGATCTCACGCAAAAGAAGGCTGTTAATACCTAAAAAGTGGAGACAGGGCCTATCAAGCAAAATTGACAAAGAATAGGAAAATAGATTTGCGGCTCGGAAAATATCTGGGAAAGTAAACAAATACACCAACTGGAATTGGATAAAGCTAGGGGAGAGATAATGCCACACACACTTTCCTGGCCTGTCTCTGTTTTTCCCCACTAGAGCTTTACAATACGCAGAGCTGCATTTATATATTCTCAACACAGTCCTTAAACTTTTGTAAAATGTATTCAAGATGAAAGTGATGCATAAAAGCAAAGTTGTATCTGAAGTCCAAGAGAATAATTAAAAGAAGGAATTAAAAGAAAACCTCACCATAGTTCACGTATTCAAATAAAAATCAAACGTGGAACGTTAAAATTGAGTTCGCGGTTTTACCACCTTCAATATCGACCATTTTCTCAAAAGTTGGTTTAGAAGAAAAACAGAGCGTAAAAAGATGAGGATGGCAGATTAGAGGAGAAGCCATCCTACGTCAAAGTTCTTGACTGTTCCAAACTAAACTGAAAATATTAAAAAACATTTCACGGATTCAAACCTTGCAGTTGGTATTAACCGTAATCTCCATTTACTCTGCGTAAAATAAATGCTACATCTAATCGTTTGTGGCAGTATACTTGCTTATCGCAATCTAAGCACGAGCAGAACGCCAGAAAAGCTGCAGCAATAAAGAACAGAAGCAACAGCAGAGGGCTCCAAAGTATTGAACAAAACTCAAGAACTAGCTTTGAGCAACTTCAAATGATGGATTGAAATATATTATGGCAGACAAGCTATGCTTCTTGTTTCTTAAGGGGGAGAATCTTCCGTGAGCTGTACAGGTATTTCAAATGTGAAAAAGCCAGAGGCTGCAACTTTGGAGATGTTTTTTGTCAGAAGTTAAGTCTCATGACATTGTGTGCACTTATGCTTGAGTAGAGATACACATAGGATTGTGCTATAAAGCTCCCATGCCATTCACCTGTAGTGATCATTTGAGACTATACTCTCGGAATAAAGTCTCCCTGTGCAGAAATATACAAGGTTTTGGATTCCATCCGTCTGGGTAAAAACAAATCCAGATGGAGCTCTTCTACTGATTGAACCATCAGATTTCATTTGTCCTTCTGCCCCTATGTGTGTACCTCAAATTTATTTTGTATCAGCTTTGGGAAGAAATATAGAGTAATAGAAAGTTTTTATTGTATTAATGAAAACTTGTTCCCATAACATTGTAGCCTGCCTGGTGTAAAGGAGATTTGGAAAATTCTGTCTTTAGAGAATGAAACAGATGCAACATCCAACTATTATTATTATTATTATTATTATTATTATTATTATTATTATTATTATTATTATTATTATTATTATTATTATTATTATTATTATTATTATTATTAGCCACAGGTTCCAATGTCATTAAGCATTGGAAGCATTTTTACCTGCCCAGACTACCTGGTGTTGCTGATCCCACCTATGAATTAGCCTATGATGCCCATAGGAAGTGCAAAAGCTGACAGTATGTGTATGAAGCATTTTAATGTGTTTTACCTTGCCAGATAATGCTATGCATGTCAATCAGGCAATAACCTGCAGTTATGTTTTCACTGGACTGTACATCTAAATTACTTTCAAATATTTAGCTATAAACCATAACAAAATCAAATAATAATGCAGACTGAAAAGTGTAGCCCACAGCTTTAGATAAGATAACCTTTATTGTCATTTTTTACTGTGAGCACACTGACACACATTAAAAATGAAATTCTGTTGCCTGCTCTCAAAAGTGTACACATACCCAACACACATATAAACATGCTATATACAACATATGCATATACCTACACCCTTACATATAAATATTAATTACTGTCATGTTTAATGAGAAGACTTTCTTTTCACTTTGATTATTCGGAGTTAAATTAATTTTCTTGACAGACTGCTAAGGTGTAAATCTCTAATACAGTAGAGGACCTTGTTTCTAAGGTTAAAATTAACCAGACAGTCTCTCTGTTTGTACGTGTGTAGGCTGTTCTCACTTGATTGCTGGAGCTCACCATGTTTCTATTTTGGTTGGCTACAATCCTCTTTTTATTAGAAAAAAAATCAGTGCCAGAAATTGAAGAAACATAAATAGAAAATTCACCACGGTATTCACTCCTCAGGGAAAATAAATATCAAAAGGGCATTGAGAATCTAGATATAGCCTTCTCTTTCTCAATTGATGTGCCAGGTAAATTATATAGCAATCTTTCCCTTCCACCATGATCAATTTATTTCAATTTTGTCTTACGTCCTCTTACTCAGACATCTAAACATGCATTACGATGCTGGGAAAACACATCTAGATATTCTACATATTCATTTTTGCTTTATTTTATTCATCACGTTTATGGGTAATTTGGGCAGACAGTAGTAAACTGTCTGAATCAAGCTCCGCTCCTACAAGCGAACCCTTCCCATTTCTGAGAGTAAAGTACTATGCTGTGGTGAAGATGAGCTGCAGATTTGTAAAATAAAGAAGGTGGTATGGAGTACAGAGACCCACTGATCATACATCAGGGTTTATGAGATTAGTAATGAGACACCATTGGGACCTTTCCCCCATTCCTAGTACTAGGCTCATCCCTCTAAGCCTTCAAGCTTTGCTCCTCATACATGTTTGGTATAATATTTGAAAACGGTTTCCCCCTCTCTGGGGGAAATTAAATTAAAAGAGTATGGCATCGTCAAACTGCTCAAGGATAGGCTGAATGCATGAGCAGGGATTGATGTGGTCAGGAAGAGGCCCATCCCCATGTCAGGCAAGCTGTCTTATTGAGCTTCCTGAAATCTGTGCTACCATTCACACAGGCCTTTGTGCTTACAACTGTATGGATGAAGGCTTGCATTCCTTCTTTTGTTGCTACTGACCTCTTGCTTCTCACCCTGGCTATGGTAACAACTGCTGCCTTGCAGGTCACTGCTTCACCCAGCCAAAGCCTTCCTTTCAGTCAGCATTTCTGCTTCAGTGGAATGAAAAGATGTCAACTGGGGTGCAAAGCCCATAGAAACTATGGCCATATTTATATATTTTTTTTCAAGAACCCTGCAATTTGCATAACTATGTATCTCTTGTTTAAGTTAGTACGGCTCTGAAGAAGAAAAGAAGTGCTGGTATAATGTTGTTGTTGTTTTTTCCAAGGAGGAGTTCTTGAAACAAATTATGATCCTACCAGTATCTCCACATTAATTATTAAAAAGCCCCTAAATTAATGCTGTAATAGATTTCCGATAGTCACTCTTTTCAAGTGATCCTGACTTCTTCAGAAGCCTGCAGTACAATCTTACACATGACTACTCAAAAAAGAAAAGCCCCGTTATTTTTAATGTAACCAGCAGTTAGCTTAGAATTAGGCTCAGGGAAGGCTGAAATACTTTAGAACAAAGATGGAACAATCAATAATCCTTTAAAAAAAAGTTTATGTCAGATTTCTGCTGCTGGCAGATCACATCTCCGCTTAAATAAATTAATGTATATAGTACATGATTCCAAAAGAAAATGAAAACTGTTTAGAATTCCTAAACATAAAGGCCCTGTGCAAAATACATAGTTACATACTGGAGCATATATAAAAGATATTTTGCCAAATTATTAAAGCAGCTGTGTCTTTTTTGGAGTTAGCACAGTTACCTTGGAGGCTACTTCTAACTGTTCCACATGCAACATTTTCCTTCAGAATAAAAACCCCACCCAAACAGCATCCGAAGTGGCCTTGCCAGCCTAGAAAAAGGTGTGGCCCCTTTAGAAAATTACTAATATGTGACCTGCATGTTCTAAAGCTCTTCTGTCACAAGGATTTGCAGGCCCTGAAATAGAACTTAACAGTTCAAACCAACCTTTAGAAAAAAGTTATGACTTTTGCTGTCTTTATGGGAAAAAAGCAGTATCACTAGGAAGAAACATCCGAAAAAATTTTTTAACTTTCAGTTAAAAAGCATATCATAGATAATTAAGAAATGATACATATGGAAGCCAGCTGGGTGACTTTGGGCCAGTCACTCTCTCTCGGCCCAACCCATCTTGCAGGATTGTTATTTTTGGGAAAATAGGAGAAGGAAGGAATATTAGGTGTCTTTGAAACCTTGGGTTACTTACTATATAAAATAATAAAGGTGGGATAAAAAAATCTAAAAAATAAAACAAATAACAACAACAACAACAACAACAACAACAATAACAATAATAATAATAATAATAATAATAAAGTTGGAAGGGACCTTGGAGGTCATCAAGTCTAACCCCCTGCTCAGGCAGGTAACCCTATACCATTTCGGACAAATGGCTGTCCAGTCTCTTCTTAAAAACTTCCAGGGTTGGAGCATTCACCACTTCTGGAGGCAGGTTGTTCCACTGGTTAATTGTTCTAACTGTCAGGAAGTTTCTCCTTAGTTCTAGGTTGCTTCTCTCCTTGATTAGTTTCCATCCGTTGTTTCTTGTCCTGCCTTCAGGCACCTTGGGAAATAGCTTGACTCCCTCTTCTTTGTGG
Organism: Protobothrops mucrosquamatus; assembly: GCF_001527695.2. Lineage (NCBI taxonomy): Eukaryota > Metazoa > Chordata > Lepidosauria > Squamata > Viperidae > Protobothrops > Protobothrops mucrosquamatus. The sequence goes on along the minus strand of NW_015387520.1, from coordinate 352,326 downwards.
CAGCCCCTGAGATATTGGAACACTGCTATCATGTCCCCCCTCGTCCTGCTCTTCGTTAAACTAGACATACCCAATTCCAGCAGCCGTTCCTTATATGTTTTAGCCTCCAGTCCCCTAATTATCTTTGTTGCTCTTCTCTGTAGTTTTTCTAGAGTCTCAACATCTTTTTTACATCGTGGTGACCAAAATACATTTGATTATACTTATTTCACATACAACAGGAAAGACATCTCAAGGATGGCTTTCCAAATTTTTTCCACCCTCTTAAAAATGACTCTACTCTTTGATGTGTGAGTGGGAGGCAGGGGGAAGGGACTAAGAAAAGAAAGGAGTACTTCACAACTCTTTGAGAACCAGTTTCCGCCATTTTGTTCTAGTGGTTAATGTTATGTATTGAATATATATAAAGTTGTGTTAATCCCTGCTAAAGTGAAATTAACTTAACTCCAACTGCTTGTGATGCTAAAATGAAACTAACCTTTAGATGACCCTGGCTGTTAATTCCAACTGTTTTGGAGGGAAACTTTGAACATTCATATTTGGGCGGGTTTTTCAAGTATTGTGATTGGTTAAGGTCCTGTGGGCTCAGAGTATAAATTAGAGGCAATTGCCTGCAGTTCTCCAGTTCTAGTTTGAATCAATAAATAACGTAACTATGCTGGTCTGTTCCTTGCCTACTGAAGCCCACTACACAATAGTTAAGGCAAAGGGGGACCCTGAGTTCTAGTCCCGCCTTAGGCATGAAAGCCAGCTGGGTGATTTTGGGCCAGTCACTCTCTGTCAGCCCAATGCACCATATTGGATTGTTGTTGTGGGGAAAATAGAAGAAAAGAATATTCAATATGGTTCACTGTCTTGAGTTGTTTATAAATAAATAAATAAATAAATAAATAATTAAATAAATAAATAAATAAATAAATAAATAAATAAATAAATAAATAAATAAATACCTGCACAACTAGGGTAGTAGTGGGAGTGATGGTACTACACTAAAAGAAGCTGCTGGAAGTCCCTAGGGAAAAAGTTGACATAGTCACTAGGCACAGCCATGAAGGAGTCAGGAAATCTGCCCAGAGGCAGAGAAGAGCCTGCCAAAAGTTAAGGTGTGTAAAGAGGTGAATGTCTTTTAACTAGTCACAACTGCTGATAAGGTTTGTAAATACTTTGGGTGCTTGCCTTGTGACTCTAATATCAAGTGGGAGTTCTTTACTTCTGCACAGAAATAAAGTTCTAAATGTTTCCACCCACCTAAGTGTAATTATTGGCTAACTTGCACCGAGTAGAACAAACCACCATTGTGCTGGCCAACAGGAGGAACCCAGGAAACTATTGCAGGTTCACTGAGGGATTACAACCAGTATTTGTCAGATAAAATTGTTTAGATTCTATAGGAGAATAACAGGGAGAGCCTGGAGGTGGAGTCAAGAGAGTAATCAGCCCAGAGTTGTTACATCCCCACAAATTGTCTAAGTCCAACCTGTCTTATTGATCCTTATCTAGTGCCAATTTAGTGCTGACTATTAGTTGACTAGATTCTTGTGTATAAGCATGAGGAATAAATTATCTTAATTCGAACTTAATGTGAGGTCCTAATTCTTTGCACCTGACAGATTCATTTGAGGCGACCTCCAACTGTTCTGGTCTTATAGAGATGACTGGGCTCAGCCTTTTCTGGTTATCCGTTTTCAATTTGATCTGCTTACACTTGTAGAAATGGACAGATCCTTGGGACTGTGAAGTCTGCCCCGTATGCATTATATCGATGTCCTTTCTGGCTGGTCAAGGCAGGTCAGAAGATGATAGGTACTTGGATTCTAATAGTGGCAAATGCTTGCTTGTAACAGGGGATGGTTCTACACGCTACAAAGGCAATGATGTGCCTTCTCCTCAAGATGCTACCCCTGGAACCAGCACTAGTAGACACTTTTTATCTAGCCTTAATTTTAATTTTGGTACACCATCCAAAGTGGGAGATGGGAAGCTATTTGCTTATTTAAATAAATAAAATCAATCTCATGAGATGAAAGGTTTAAAAAGATATTATATAGGTATTAAATGTCAATTTTAACCTTTATAGACATTAGGTATACACAGCCATTTCCATTTTCACAACTGACTCCGGGTTATCATATCCTGCCATGTTATGGATGTTTCATAATTAAATAATCTCTCAGGTTCACATGACAAAATATAGGATTGTCAACCTTTTTAGGGTGTATATACATACACATACATACAGAAAAAGGACAAAAACAGACTTTGATTTAATTTAATTTAAATGTAGAGTAAATTAAATACAGTTCATATGATTAAATGGAAAAACAGTTAATATATTTAATAATTTCTCTCATCTGTCATTTTAAAAATTAAATCCAGAAGCAACTTTTGAAGAGATTTTGAGGCCACACACATAGCTTTGATAGGCTATGAAGCAAACTCCCTGTCATATAACACATTTGGGAAATCTTATGTTCCAATGTCTTAATACAGTACAGTGTGGATCTTTGAGGGGCTGTTCAGTCCAAGGCCAAGTCTAAGTTGAAAGATAAAGAACCTTAAAATAAGAGTTTGAAGCCTATGACCACTCAGTTTTTCGATCATTTGTAATCACTAGAGATCATTTCTTCTATTATGGTAAGATGTGTTTCTACTGAAATCACACCAACTATTCCATGGGGGAGGGGTGCTGAGCAGACCTTACCTATCACTACCAAATGCCGTTAGTACTATTACGTTTGTTATTTATCTTTCTTCTTTTGAATTGTGCCATAATATAAACCTCCTTAAGTTTGTCAAAATAGGATCGTATATAAAGAAATAAATATATTTGCAGCAGTACACTTACATGTATGTATTTTATGGAAACTGTGCTTTATGTAAATGGTCACTCAGTTGGGAAAAGTTAATAATGAAGATGCAAACAGAAATCTTTTTAATTCATTGGCCATCTGGTATATTTGACCAAAAGTGGCATATTAGGAAACCTGTATATTAGAGAGTTTTGGAGTAATCTAAAAACTTTAACTGCATATTTGTCCTTTCAAAAGAAGACATTCCCATTTATTACATGCAAGAAATTTCTATGAAGATTGGTTTCTTTGTACTTATGAAGGCCTCTGATCCCAAACAGTGGAATCTTATTTCAAGGGGAAAGCTAGATCATGATTTCTATCATGGAAGAAAATGGCAACTGCCAGATTGAAATTCTTTAGTTTTGCAAGTTTTTATTGGTAGAATGCACCTCTCCTACATTGCATGCTAATTAAAAGTCAGTTATGATGTTATTCATCAGTTCCTATTAATAATACATTTTATTCCCTTTTCTTTTTGATCTTTTCCAGATGTGATCAACGCTAGACTTGGATCATACCAGTAGTCCCTTTATATATATTCTGTCTCTCTTAAACTGCATCAGCTTGCACTCTAATAACATATTTGTTTTCCTTATCTCATTTTTAAAATGAGGCACAAAGCCTTTTTAAAAGAATGTTTGTTTGTTTGTTTGTTTGTTATTCCTGAAATTTATTTGCCATCCCTCTTGTATCCAATAACTCTGGGTGGCTTACAGAATTATTTATGTTGTGAAATGTAAATTTAAATCTTCCATTTAAATCTCTACCCTAAAGTTTTACTTCAAAAAGCAAAATTCCTCCAGAAATAATGTCTTTTGCCATTTTTCTCCCATCTGAGTCCTTTTAGTATTATTGCATGAACTGTGTACCAACTGCCAAATGCTAATTTGGTTTCAAGGAAAAAAACATTCCTAGAATTGATATTAACCTACTCACCCCTCTAATAAAAATCAAGATCTTATGCTGTATGACAAACCATATTGTACATATAAACCCACGTGCATATATGCTGCCAAAAAAGCTAACCTTTACAGAGGGACAAAGAGCCTTTTTTTGTGTGTCCTTTTGACATTATCCATGTAATTTTAATTATATTTTCCCCAAGCCCAGAAAAATCTATCAGTTTTGCTTCAATCCTATATTTGCTTTTCTTTTTGTTTTAAAAATCATCCAAATGCTAAGACCAATAAATCAGAACTCCCAGGCTAGAGGTTTCCTTAAGAACATGTTTATCGATTACAAAATATCGGCACAGTCAAAAGTGAAACCAAGTCTGAAATTCCCTCCAAAGAGCTACACTATTACAAAGTCAAACTTCCCACCCCAATTGCTATGCAATCGCCTATGTTCCCCAATAGAATAATTTGATGGGCTTTCTACAAAAACGCCCAACCCACTAAGCTAACCAATAGAATGACTTTGGTTCCCACGGGACACAGAATTGTTGAGTCTAGCAAAAATACTCCGCACCCCCTCCCTTTTGTGTGGCAACCTAAAACGAGCAAGATAGCTGCAGCCAGGTTCGTTATAGAGTTTACACCAATCTTTCTACCCTTTTTAACAAGAAATGTACAAATGTTCGTATACAATTTTCTTGTCAAAATTAATAAACTAAACAAATTCTTATTCATATAAAAGCTACTCCTAAATGGAGAAGTTAATAGTATGTACAGTATCTACCTGCCTTTTTTTAAAAAAAAGTGGCAGCCTAATTCAAATTTATATGCTGCCCATCTAGACAAGAGATGACTCCTGGTGGCTTACTGTAAGTAAAAGGAACAGAATAAAACATTACAATATTACAATAATAAATGTTAGCATTAAAATTATCCTGAAAATTGACAAAGATGGTGAGGAAGGGGGCATGGTGGGTAAGGGGTGGAGGTAAAATCTTCTTTTAGTCTGTTAGCCATTTCTTAACACAAAGCACCACAACAGGGCTCCTGGCCAATTGGCAAAGCCAGTTATATCACCGTTGTTCTCAGATTTTAGTTCTCACCGTGTTCTAGACATTTGTACTTAAATGACTTTAAATATATATATATATATATATATTGCCAATTTTAAAAAGTTATCTTAATATCCACTAAGTCTACGTGGTAATAATGGCAGAGAGCTAAGCAGTTACACACAAAGTTTTCACTCCACTGATCTTCATAATCCTTTCTAAATAGAAATAAATAGTTCTTCCCTAAATAGGAGGAATTCCAGTTGAGCCAACCAGTATACTTTCCACCTGAACAACGGAGGGTGTGCAAACAAACAAACCAGGATCTAGGAAGCAAAGTGAGACATATGGTCCATCAATGAAAACCAGTCCCCTCACTCGCCTCCTCACTAAAAGACTGACTTTGCAGCCATTTCTTCTACAACATAGAAAGAAGCTAAGCATAATGTCATGTGGTCATGACCACGCAGAGTCAATTCAAAAGTGGTTGCAAAATCCCTCTGAGGGTGCACTGTAAGGGAAATTCATTTGAGTAGGAAATTTATAGAGCAGAGAGAAACTTCTTTCCATATAGACGGCAGGGTTACATCCACTGTGTTTGTTTACTGTTCTATTGAGTTCTGAAATAAAGATAGCATCAGGGAATTATTTGATAGGTTTAAAATAATACCTTCTCAGATCCCAAAAACACATTTGTGTGTGTGTGTTAAGCAACCAGGAAAAGCTATTTTGCTGCCTGTGTTGGAATAGAAGATTGATAGCCAGAGTTTAAAATAAAGCACAATCAAGGAGAGAAGCAACCTAGAACTAAGGAGAAACTTCCTGACAGTTAGAACAATTAACCAGTGGAACAACCTGCCTCCAGAAGTAGTGAATGCTCCAACACTGGAAGTTTTTAAGAAGAGACTGGACAGCCATTTGTCTGAAATGGTATAGGGTTTC
>NW_015387520.1:320785-346519 GCF_001527695.2 Protobothrops mucrosquamatus | reverse complement strand
AAAGTTCATCATGGGATATTCTTTTGTTTCAATTTAATTGTAAATGATGTGGATATTACATTAGCTCAAATATTTTCAAGAGACTAACACCATTGTTTTTTGTTTGTTTTTAAGTTTGTTAATGTATTTCATTGGGGCAGCTGTAATTCTTTGGTTTTATTATTTAGCGTATGATGAGAACATGACAGAAGAGTAGTAAACATATACATACAATTATATACAAAACTTCTATGGGGATATGGCAGTGGCCTCATAACTGGATGTTCAATTCAGCTATCAAGGCGATCGCCTCTGGCATTGCTGCATGCAGATCTTCAAGGGATCCAGAGAATGCAGAACATGAGCAATCTTGCACAATATGTTTAATAGTTTGCATATCAGCATCACAATAGCAACACATAGAATCTTTCCATCCCCACTGATACAGGGCAGAGGCACAACACAGGTTTGGTCAACACAGGTTTTTAAATTCCTGGGTCACACCCCCAACTGTCATTCTGAGTTTGAAAGCTGCACCCTCGCAGATATTTTCCAAGCTGAATCTCTTCCAGGCTCCTATATAATTTATTCTCCCGATATTACACATCCTTTCTACCAAACGCAGCATTTCTCAAACTTGGTGAGGAATTCATTCTGGCTGGGGAATTCTGGGAGTTGAAGTCCACACATATTAAAGTTACTAAGACTGAGAAACACTGCACAAAGTGGTGGATTTTCTTCCTTTTGCTGCATCCAATATGAAAAAGAAAATCCCAGCTCAAATTGTGAAGTCAGCATTTACTTACATCATTAGAAAAAAATATAAAAACATATGAACTATATATAGACAAGCTCAATAAGAACTTTAAGCTAATGCATCTTGAGTTGTTGCACAAACAGTCCAGTCACCAAATAATTATCCTTTCCCATCTGCCAATCTTACTATTGGTATTGCTTGCCAAAAGCTTTGCTCTTTCTTGACCTTTTACTAAGCAGTAATATTTATTCCAGCCAGGGAGCAGGCTTCAGCTCTTTTAGTTTCTAACATTCTTCCTTTCTCCTTTCTGTTCCCTTATCGCTTTCCTCTCCATTGTGGTATCTAAAATTGGGAGTCTCATATAAGTTTCAGAGCTAAATCTCTCTGTCTCCTCCTGAACTAGCTTCTTTACTATTTGGTCTTCCTTTCCAATGCTTTTCATTTATGGTTGCAGTTAGTAAAACTTGAACCTGAGCCAGCAGGTCTGGGATGAATTTGCTACCTCTTTCCAGAATGTGTACTTTTACCTATAATCCCACATCTTGAAATCTAGCCATTTAGTTTACAACTTAAACCTTTCCTGCCTCACATCCAACTTTCCTGTGACTCCTGGATGGTCCCATCTTTCTTACAGAGCCAAACTGCTTTTTCCAGAACTACTTTCTGTAGTACTAAATTGTTCCCAATTGCAACAATTAGCCATCCCAAGGCTAACCTGAATGGGTCTATTGCCTTTGCTCAACAGCAGGTCCCTCCCTGCCCTCATCCATAACATTTAAGGACCTTGTCCCCCTTTTTAATCATCAGAATGATGACAGCATGGAAAGGTCAGTCTGGAAGGTGAGGAGGAAAATCACAGAAATTAAGAACAAAATAAAAATAAAAACCTGGATAAATCTGATTTTTTTTCCAGATTCAGCCTTAGTGCTCAGGCAATATTTATTTGCTTGTTTGTAACCCATCTTTAGTTTTTGGGTTTTTTTTATAAATACCACAAGGCACTGAACATATCCAAACACATCTTTCTTCTTCTATTTTCTCAGAACAACAAACCTGTGAAGTGAGTTGGATTGACTAAAAGTAACAGGTCCAAGGTCACCCAACTGGTTTTCATGGTTAAGGCAGGACTAGAACTCACAAATTCCTGGTTTCTAGCCTGGTGCCTTAACCACTAATCCAAACTGGCTACAATAGCAATAATAGTAATCTGTACTGATGTTGTTGTTGTTAATTGCGAAGTCGTGTCCGACCCATCGCGACCCCATGGACAACATTCCTCCAGGTCTTCCTGTCCTCTGCCATCTTCTGGAGTCCATTTAAGCTCACGCCTACTGCTTCAGTGACTCCATCCAGCCACCTCATTCTCTGTCATCCCCTTCTTCTATTGCCCTCAATCTTTCCCAGCATTAGGCCCTTCTCCAGTGAGTCCTTCCTTCTCATTAGGTGGCCAAAGTATTTGAGTTTCAACTTCAGGATCTGGCCTTCTAAAGAGCAGTCGGGGTTGATCTCCTCTAGGACTGACTGGTTTGAACGCCTTGCAGTCCAAGGGACTCTCAGGAGTCTTCTCCAGCACCATAGTTCAAAGGCCTCAATTCTTTGATGTACAGATCTACAAATATAGAGGCAAATAACTGTTTACCTTGCTTGAAGCCACAAGGGAAAACCAAGAAAACAGACAACGAAATGAAAACTCATTGGCCATCAGCAACACTCAACTATTTCACGAAGAGGCCAATTGTTACATGCTGGTGGGTCATTTAAAAATAGCAAAGCAACTATTTTGGAATTATTACATTTAGGAATAGAAAAAACATGGAACTTCAATGAGACTGAAATTATTGGATCCTGCTGCAAACAAGAGGAATAAATACATTGAACAAGGTGAAGTATAAATTAGGGCACGGGTGTCAAATTTGATCGCATCACATGACGTATCATGATGTATCATGACATTTTTGCCTTTGTAAAGCTGGGGTGGGTGTGGCCTGCATGTGATGTATCTGGCCCGTGGGCCGTCAGTTTGACACCCCTGCATTAGGGGATTAATACAACTTTATGCATAGTATAACAGAGACAAGTAAGATTTTTGCACCTGGAAGTAAAAGCTTTATTTTTTTAAATGTTTTATTGATCAAGAATGCACTGTAAGGGCAGGAGTGGGGGCCTTTTAGGCACGTTTTTTGTTTTTTTTCTGATTTAAAACCATGACATGTGTACCAAGTCTCTTTAAAAGTGAGAAACATGTTTTCCTACTGCTCTTGCAGAAATTCAATAGTGATTTTTTTCAACACCCAGTCTGTGATTTGTTGCTGAAACTGCAGGGGTTCTGAGGAAACTACAAAAGATTTTGGGAGCCACAGATTGCTCAACCTTGTACCACACAATGAAAGACAGGAGGAACTATAAGATTGTTATACTAAAGCAGAAGGTGTAACCAACTATGTGAAGACCAGTAGAACTTTTCAATGAAAAGATTTTGGGGACTTTAACTTGTAACTCTCAACACTGTTGAAAAAGCATTTTAAAACAAATAATGCATAGATAGAATATGCATTTTCATACTAATATACAAAGAAAGGAAAATATTGTTTTAAAATTTTAATTTTGTAAGAAACAAACATCCTGGTATAAAGATGTCATACTGTATTCAAAACCTTACATTGATAGAAACTGCTTGAAATTTGTATGTAGGATTCTAAATCACTTTTTGGAAAGTATTCTTTTTATTTTTAAAAAAGTGAAAAGTTTCACATGTTAAATTATTTTTAATTTTTCCTGAATGTAACATAAAGTTCTCATGATAAAGTTCTAATTCCATTGTGAGTTTCTAAGAACAGAACAGTTTTGTTAAGTTTCAACTGTCTGTGGTTTTTGATTTTTCAGAAGCACCTAGGAAAAAGCTATAAACATGATTTTAAATAGAATCAAAGATGTCATTGCAATGTGCAGACTTTTGCCATAAAGACAGATTCAGGCACTTCTAAGATGAACATTACATTTTTATGAAAAAAGACAGCTGATCCCTAGATCTGGTTAAATACATTCAGTTTACCTTTTTTTTTCTTATGACAGAACTAGTGCAAAAACATTTTTAGTATGATATTTCAGAGAATTAACAGATGCAAGACAGTAAAACGTGTGTATGTTTTATTCCAGACAGCTTGGCTAGTAGCTTGCTAAATAATTTCCTGGAATGTGTGAAGAATCATTTGAAAACTAAACAAGAAAGACATACCATTAATATTAATGGTCCACTGCCATTCTCTGTAAGTATCTGCAATAAAACAAAAATCAGAGAGAACAAGTAATGATTATCACACCATGTATTTATTATAAGCAAGTAATGTGCGAAAACTCCTAAGGTCAAATTACTCTCAGGGGAAAAAAGATTCTATTTGGTGTATTTGTAATTACAGAATCCAAGGATCCTGGTTGGATCCAATCAAGCACATATCCACATTACACACTTAATCCTTATTTTCTTTACATTTATTCTATAATACGCTGAGCTGAATTGACTTCCAGAATGTTTTCATTCAAAGCCAAATGTTCTCTTCCTAATGTCAAGGTTCCAACAGACAGAGACAAATAAAGCAGAACTCCGAGGTTTGCACTTCCTCAAAGAGCGTGTTTATTGATACAAAGTATCGACACTTCAAAAGTGAAACCAAGTCTGAAGAGATGCATAACAATTCCCCAATACAAAGTTAAGAAATCCCGCCCCTAAGGCTATGCAAGCAACTACGTTTCCCCATACAGTTTGTTGGTGAGCTTTTCATGAAACGCCCAGCCCGCATTCTCGGAAGCAGCCGATGACCTTGGTTCCCATGAAAGAACCTAGCGCAACACCTGGCAACCCCCCCTCCCTCCGTGCTATGTGTCTACTAGAAATGAGAAGGAAAAAATGGCTACAGCCATGCTCATTCTAAAGTTGACACCTAAAATAAAATAAAATTGACAAACCAAAGAGGATTTAAGGAATGTCCAATCTTGAGAATAATTTGGTAGTCAGGAAGTTTGAAGGGAGACTGAGGTCGGGCAGTAGGATAATAGATTATCTTCAGATAACCTCAATAGAATCAGGTTATCATGATTGTTTGATTCAAAATGAATTGTAACAACTGAACTGTCAGAAATGGTAGCTTTAATTCACACCAGAAAGAGCATGATAGCACCTTTTAAGACTAACCCAAGCCATTAGACAGCGTACATGTGGTGAGCTGCAATTCACTTCATCAGATGCATGGAGTGGGCTTAACTGATGATCACTGCATAGCTTGTTCTTTTCTACTTAAGGAAAGCCAAGCTACAGAAGATCACATATCAGATCTGAAAATTACTACAGCTACATTATAAAAGGGTCTCTGACTAATTGGCATATGGTGAATTGTAAGGGACGTTTGAGGGCAATAGAAGAATGGGATGACAGAGAATGAGGTGGCTGGATGGAGTCACTGAAGCAGTAGGCATGAGCTTAAATGGACTCCAGAAGATGGTAAAGGACAGGAAGGCCTGGAGGAACGTTGTCCATGGGGTCGCGATGGGTCGAACACGACTTCGCAACTAACAACAACAACAAAGGGAAGTTTCAGGAAGCTGCTTTTGTTTGTGAGATTGTGTTTTAAAGATGTACTCTTGGTCATCCTCATGCATTTCAACTCTTCTTAGCAGCTACCAGTCTATGCCAGCCTTCTCCCCAGGATATCCCCCATTAAACAACCTTATTCTGGCAAAACTAAGCAATAGGTTACCATTGCCAGTATTTTAAAATACTGCTGCTTTTCTGCTTCAGGCAGATGGCAGCATATATTTAAACATCCACATTTTCCCCTAGTGTATTTGTTAAATGATCGGTCACGTAATCAAATGCATGACAGTAGCCAAGGCCAGTGAAATGTCCGAAGGACTTTGCATATAATTGAAAACAGAAGCACCCATTTTTCTACATGCAGTTCATCTTGGTTAAAATATTTTAAGCATTTAATTTCATGTTTCCTTATTTAAGCAAGAAGAAAAAGTGCAGTGCCAAAAGTATATTCTACTAGGTTGTTGCAGGGATTGTCACTCAAATTTTAAAGATTAAACTGGAGCCAGATTTCATTTTATTTTTGCTTTGCTATTGCTAGTGTGCAGGTGGTTAGATATAGTATTGTTTTGTGGAGAGCTTTGTTCATTTATTTAGTGGAAAAAGAATAAAAGATCTCCATAGGAGAGAAAGTGAAAGGAAAAAAAATAGACTCTCAGTTGTTTAAAATATTTTGTTCCACAGAGTGTATCCGGTTTCCATGGCAAAAATTGGGGTATTTTTTCACGGAAACAGCACCCATGCATAAACACCAATGTGTAGCACAATGCTATATTTCAAAAGTAAAATTAGTTTTTTAGTAGCAGACATAGTAAAAAACCAACAAGGTCTTATCTGTGAGGCCTGTTTGTTCTATTTGTAGTTTCTTCCAAGAAAAATCATTTTTTTAAAATTCAATACCTTAGCTTTACATTATTGCATGTATTTTACAGTTTTGTATACTGCCCCAATAAATCAGATTCTAGTGCAAATCATCAGCAAAACCAGAAGAAGTAACAATACAGTGAACATAATATTAATTAAAATAAAATACAAGATATTAAACAATGACTATTCAATAACCATGCTAGGGTGTCTAAATGAAAAGAGAGATGAGAAAGGTCATACATCCAGGAAAAGAGTATTCCTGAGTATGGGGACTGTTAGTGACAAGGATTATTATGTTATCCTGGTCTTGGATTTTTCTGGCTGGTGATGGAGACCCAATAGGAGGTCTCCTATGATTCAGCTGTCTCCTATGATTCAGCTATATATCACACTTTATAGGTAATGAACAGCACAATGAATTGGGCCTCATTGGCAAAGAGCATAGTGACCTTAGAATAAATATAATCCTGCAGTAGCATATTATCTCAGCTAGTAGCCTGGGCACAAGAACTTGGACCAGTTGTAGCTTCTGAGTTCTAAGGCAGCACAGCACAGAGTGTGTTGCAATTTTCCAGTTTGGTAGTGCTCAGGCTATGAGTGTCTATTGCTAGAACATCCTGGTCCTAACAGAGCCATAACTAGCACACCAGATGGATTTAGGTAAACATCCCCTGGCCACAGGTTCCATCTATTGTTGAGCAGGAGATATAAATCCAATAGAACACTCTAATCATTGACCATTTTTTCTTGTTAGGAGAATGACCATTTCAAGAGCTATCACTGAGGCTACATTTTGTTAGAACTTTATCTGATCTAGTTTGTCTCCATTCAGATCCTTATACTATCCAGGCCGATTCAGGACTCTGGTAGTATTTTTGACTTCCAGGAGAGACATGGTGAACTGAAGACATCTTCTCAAAAGCAGAAAAGATGAAAGAACTGGTAAGTAGACCAATCCTTTGGAATTTCTGTGGATAAAGAGAGGATAGATCACCCCATTATGCCTTAGATAGCTGCTTCTCATGAGAAGAATGCAGGAGAGTGGTCTTACACAGGTCTGAGTGCTGAAAGACAAAGAGATTAACCATCATGCTTGCAATTGCAGCAGAGACTTTAAAGAAGAGCCTAATTTAGTTTTAAGAACTAAGTTTTCCAATTTTGGAAATTGCCTATTAACTATCTTAAAGCTTTTAAAGATCTTCAGAACAACAAGTTTGAAAAGCTGCCGGTAAGTTTAGCTTCAGTTATGAACAAAATAATATTTAATTATAAGTTTAAAGACATAAGAGAATTTGGAATAAAAAGCAAAAAGCTAAATAAGATTTTAATCTAGGAAAATTACAAATGGGTTAAGAGTCAAATTAAATTTAAAATAATTAAAAATGATTTTTATTAAGAACTGTTTAAGGACATCAGGATTGAAAAGTTGATATTTATAATCCTAACTCTAAGGAATGGGATATGGGATGAAGAAATATCTGTTTGTAGTTTTATAGGGTATGAATTATTAAAGTTGCTTATGCTTATGTAATGAAGATTGAAAACCACTTCTTTATATATTTCTTTTCTTTTTGTTTACCACACTCTTTCTTTACTCTTTTCTCTTTTTTTCTTGCATCTTTTATTCTTTCTTACTATTCTTTCTTCTATGTTTAGGGTTCATTTATATTTGATTTTAGTATTGTAATCAAAATCCTTAATTAAAAAATAATACCAAAAAAGTCTTTGGTAGCATTTCCAGGTTGGCCCAGGGTGGCAATACATAGTTGAATGTAATCAGCATACTGATGACAAATTACCTAGAACTGATTGACAGCTTCTCCTAGTGATAATAACAGAAGAAATAGTACTGAACTGGCACTTCAGTAGATGAAGCAGATGAAGACTCATCCACTTAATCTTTGTGACTGTTGATGGGAAGCATCTACTTAGACAAGAGTGAAATCCCATACAACAATCAACCACAGTAAAGGAAGGTAGGGTTGATCTTGGGAATAGGGAAGAATGAGTCATTAATCACTGCAGAAAAAAAAATCTAGTCCCATGAAAGAGGAAAGCATGAGAAAGAAAATCAGAATAACACAGCCTTGATTTTGTTTGGTATAAGATGGGACAGGGAGCTTACTTGACAGGTTTTCAAGATTCTGCTATTCCACCTTATTCCAATAAATAACACTCCAGGAATTTTTGCCAAGCATCTTTGACCTCCGGTCCCTCCTTAATTCCTTCCTATCCCTAAGTTTACCTATACATTCTTTTATACCCATTCCCATCACTTGAAGGTGATCTAGCAGAGTATGATAGTTGATGGTATCAACCCTCACTGCCTCCCCCCCCCAAAAAAAGTCCCTAGGACAAGAAAAAGTGTGTTTCCCTATATTCAAGCCTTGAAAAAGACAATGTCATGCTGTTTTTAACCTATGACCAACCCTGAGCTCTAGCTGAATGAGAGCCAGATGATCCATTTTCTTCTAGGATATGTAGCTGATTCATTGCCATCTTCTCAGCAACCTTCCCCCCAGAACAGGTTAGAATCAGGGCAAAAGTCATCAACTACAGATGGATTGAGAGATGGCTTCTTCAGGAGAAGGCAATTTCCTATCTCTTTTAGAGGCAGTTGGTGTCACATCCTCCTTCAAAGAAGCATTCACTACCTGCTGAGTTATGTAGCTGTCCTTGTTAACCATGATTGTTTTCTTCAAACAAATTGGAAACTGTTAAGGTAATGGCAAAGAACACTCTATAGAATAAATTAATATTTTTTGAAAGGGAGATTGTGTAATATTCATGAATTATCTGTAGTGTAAAGTCTGAAGGGATAGCATTCTTAAGTGCAATGAAAGGAACTGTCAAAGCTAAGAAAGCAATTCAGTGTGACAAGTACTGTAGCTGCACATTATTTTCCCATCTAATTATTAATAAGAATAGTCAGCTGAAACGTCTAATTGTATTCCTGATACTTTGGATCCAATATACTCACAAGGCAATTCAGAGTTAAGGCATTCTCTGTGATTATTAAAGAATATTATCTTTCTGTACCTTTCCTATTGCTAAATGACTAATCCTTCAACACTTAGAAGATAAATTTATGGCCCCAATTACACAGTAGGTTGAGGACCTGATGTTACTTGGGAATTATGAATGAGTTGCTATTGACAGGGATTATAAGTAGAAGATTACACTGAAATATGGTTGTGGTTACTGAAACTGCTTGGTTTACAGGTTTACAGCCATTGACTTACAACCATAATGGAGCCTGGAATTTCCATTGTAAGCTATGATGTTCGTAAGTTGAGGCATCCATGTGACTGGATCAGATTTTGTGGTGATTGTTAAGTGAATACTACAGTCATTAAGTGAACATGGCAGTCATTAAGTAAACATGGCAGTTGTTAAAAAAATCCATGTATTCCTATGGGCAATTTTTGCTAGAAACTGGCCAAAAAGGCTGGAAACTGGCAAAAAAATAGTTAATCATGGTCACACAACTGCAGAATGCTGCAACCAGCCATAAAGGTGTACTGGTTGCTAAGCACCTGAAATGTGGTCATTTGACCATGAGGTCTATGTACTCCAGAATGGGGTTTTAATAGGTTTTTTTTTGGGGGGGGGGTCCACCATAACTTTGAAGGGTTCCTAAGTGAATGGTTTGTAAGTCAAGGACTACTTGTATTGGTAGACTAATCAAATGATTATTATGCTGGACTAGAGACCTGAAGAGTTAGGTTGCATAACTTCAGAACAGTAACTTTTTCTCAGGGTGGTTATTGTGGGGAAAATAATCAGGAGCATTGTATACACTAGTAAAGGTGGGACATAAATCTAATAACAATAACGGGTGTATATAGTTTCAAATATATGTATGAGAATTTGTTATAATGGTTGATGATATATTGCTTATAAATTTTTTCCCAGTGTCCCCTGGTTTTTGTTGTTGTTTTGTTTAAGACTAAATAAATAAACATTATCAAGCTGCAAATCCAGCAACTTCTGGTAAATCTATTTGGATGCCATCTTTCTGTTGTTTCTACTGACCATACAGTTTACCACTTATGAAACAAATATAAACTCTTCTTTCAAATGTTTTGATTTTTTTTAAACAAATTTTATTAAATGTACATTTTAAAAACAAAAATGGACATGATTCATGTTTTGATTTTTGTGTATTCTCCCTTGGCAAGATTTTGCAACTTCATCCTCTATTCCAAGGCTTTTCAACCAGTGGTACGTGTACCACCTGTGGTACATTGGCACCTGGCAGGTGGTATGCGACCCTCCTAGAAAAGTGGTAGCGGGGGAGAGGAATGAGCTGAACCGGTGGCAGCACCGCACAAGCCTGAGCAAGAGATGGCTGGAGCTGCAGGGCTGTCAGGGCTCAGCGGAAGCGCCAGCATCAGCGCTTCTTCGGGGCTGTCAGGGCTCAGTGGAAGCAGCAGGATCAGCGCCAGGCTACAGGTGGAGCTCGGCGCTGATCCTGGTGCTTCTGCTGAGCCCAGAAGAAGCGCCGATCAGCTGGAATGTTGCAGCATCTCCAGGATCTTGTGATTTACATACAGATGCTTGGGAACTGATTCATATTTATGAAATTATGATAAAAACATCTCAGGAGCTTTCTGATACTTCTTATATTTCTGAGTTGACAGATTTTGAAAATTTAGTATTCTATTGAACTGCTAATCCAATATTACTGTTCAATCATTTTGAGATGCAATTCAAATGCCAGAACAATGTTAGAATAATTCCTTCTGTATTTTTATGATACATGACAGCTGTTAGTTTAATTGCTAGTGTAGGGTTGCATTAAAAATGCATAGCTATGTATGTATGAAATAATTATTAATAATGATAGATATTAATAGATATTTAATTTCTCTCTCTCTCTCTCTCAAAGCAAATGCCTATGGTGCATATAGAATAGAATAGAATAGAATAGAATAGAATAGAATAGAATAGAATAGAATATGGGAGGGACTTTGGAGGTTTCTAGTCCAACTTCCTGCTCAAGCAGGAGAACCTATACCAGGGGTAGGCAATCTTGGCTCTTTTATGACTCGTGGACTTCAACTTCCAGAATTCCTGAGCCAGCATGGCTCAGCTTGGAAACCTCTCCCTTTCCCCTCAGCGTGGCTGGCTCAGGAATTCTGGGAGTTGAAGTCCACAAGTCATAAAAGAGCCAAGGTTGCCTACCCCTGACCTATACCATTTCAGATAAGTGACTGTCTAGCCTCTTAAAAACCTCCAGTGATGGAGCACCCACGATTTCTGAAGAGAAGTTGTTCCACTGCTTAATGGTCCTCACTGTTAAGAAGTTTCTCCTTAATTCCAGGTTGCTTCTCTCTTCAATTAGTTTCCAATCATTGGTTCCTGTCCTGCCCTCTGGTGCTTTGGAGAATAATTTGACCCCCTCTTCTTTGTGGCAGCCCCTCAAATACTGGAATACTGCTATCATGTCACCCCTATTTCTTCTTTTTTTTAGACTAGCCAAATCCAAGTCCTGCAGCCGTTCTTCATACATTTTAGTCTCCAGCCTTTGATCATCTTAGTTGCTCTTCTCTGAACTTTTTCCAAAGTCTCAACGTGTTGGACCAAAATTGGTTGCAGTATTCTAGCCATGATCTTACTAGGATTTTATAAAGCGTGATCTTGATTCTATGCCTTTGTTTAACACCTTGTTACCTAACAGCTGATTAGTATTGTCCACATTGTTCAACTATTTTGAATTACCAATACCTCATGGAATACTATTTCACACAATCATGTTACAGAGCTAACAAATCTTAAACTGATTATTCATCTGCAACTCAGTTTAGGATTTGCTAATGCTTACACAGACTGGATAATTACGCTGATTAGATAGCATAATAATATTGCAGGCAACAGTGGTGGGTTTTAATGAGACCTCTTCTAGAGTATACAAAAATGTTTTGACAGTGAAACCAATTACCCAGAGAAGTAATGAGCTCCACTGGTTGTTCACAAGTGCAGCTAGGCAGCCATCTGTCAGGGATGCTTTAATGTGAATGCCTGCACTGAGTAAGGTTTGGATTTGATAAATGTCCCCTCCCAAGTCTTTAGAAGCTATGATTCTGCATCTCATCTTCTGTAAATATATCTTTACAGGCCATGCAAAGCTGTAATGTATAAGGAATTGTGCATAAATATGTAGTTGCACCCAGTGGTGGGATTCAAATATGTGAACAACTGGTTCTCTGTGTGGATGCTACTTCCGGAAGTCTGTTCTCGGCCTGGACAACAAAAAAATTAGCTACTGGTTCTGCCGAACTGGTGCGAACTGGCTGAATCCCACCATTGGCAGGAATAGGAGGATAAAGTTTGCTCTGAACAAATTTGTGAGGTTATGTGAGGGCAGAGAGGAGACAAAGCAAAAATGGAAAAGATGACAGATGACAATGAAAAGCTGGAAAAAGAGAAAACCATTCCGATAATGTTTGTAGTAGATTTTTCTTGCAAATGAGATTATCCTCAAAAAGTAGGTTGAGGTTTGTGTAGGTAACACTAGTAAGCGTGCCCTGGAAAGCCCGCTGACATTATGCTTCATTAAGCTTATTTTAATCTCAAAATATTTATTTTGATATATAATCTGAAATTCTGACATTTCTGTGGACCTTAAGTAGTCACTTCTACTAAAACTCATCTGTAATGTTAGAAAGCACTGTATAAATTTAGAATAAAGAAAATGTTCCGGAGAGGAAAAAAAATAATTTTTTGTCTTGTGCATTTTAATGTCAAATTTGCAAGATCATCTGACATTGGCATGTAATGTTGATTTGTACCTCTCAATAAAATCAAAAGCAACATTGTCTTGATTCAGACGGGTGATATAATTTTGTAGTTGGAGGAAAGAGACCATCGAGCAAGGAATAACATTAAAACATTAAAGGAGGATATGGCTGAAGAATCTGACCTCCTTTATACTACTTGGAGGACCTTGAATAGGTTGAGAGATGGAGTGCCTAAATGTAAAACCAATATGCTCAAGTGAAGGTTCTTAGTGGATAACCACACACTGTGTGAATGTGGAGAGACACAGAGCCCGGCCCATTTGCTGGTATGTCAGCGGCTACCAGAAACATGTACCAATAATGACTTATTTTTGGCCAATGACCAAAGTCAAGAAGGTGGCTTCATTCTGGCAGTTTAAAGTTTGGTGTAGACACCGAAGAAGAATTTTGCAGTGTTGCTAGAAAACAATGCTGAAAATTCATTGATGATGCAGCAGCTATAATGTAAGGAGCTCCACTAGTTGCTGGTCAGTTTTTGAATAGAATTCAAGATGGATTACTGTAATGCACCCTATGTGAGGCTGCCCATGAAGAGCACTTGGAAGCTGCAGCACATTATAGTTCTGCTCTGGTACTTCCAGATGTAATGACATGCAAAGCCCTACAGGGCATGGGACCAAGATATTTGAAGGACTGCCTCTTCCTGATTGTATCTTCTCATTCCATCAGATTTGGAAAGCATGTTATGGGTTCCAACCATTAAGGAGACCCAGCAGGAGGGTCTTTTCTGCCATGAGGCCCACATTTATCATCCCCCCTGAAATTAGATTGGCCCCGATGTTGTTGGCCTTCCAAAAGGGTCTGCCTTCTAGCCTGGAGATGCGGTAGTGTTGATGAAGAGTCTGTTAAATGGTTGTATTTCTGAGAAAAGAATGCTGCTATCCTGCAGATGAAAAGGTTTTTTTTAAAAAAACGATTGAGTAGTTTTGATCTTCTTAATGTTTTTAATTATTTTTCCCAGGTTTTTTTTTTGTTTTTGTCTCTGAATTGCTTTGTACTGAATTGCAGGAGTGAGCTGGGTGGCTATATACAATACATTTAAGAAATTGATAAACATAAAACTATCGCAGAGAAATGCCCCAGACTTCAGTTCTGCTAGTCCAACATATGGGCCATTTGCATGCAGGCTCTGAAGTTCTTCTGAGCAGTATATTGTCTTGATATAACACATTTATAACACATACACAAGAAATCTATAGATGATTCTGCATGTAGACCCCAACTGAGAAACTTACATGTCTGAACCACATGTTTGTTTTCTGTGGCCATGAAAGGCCACAGAATTATAATTGCCCTAGAAATAGAATCTTTTAGGAATCGGTGCAAGAAGAAATAGAATCATTTGTGATTTGTGTATCTCATTCCACTAGGACACTATCCTAGGACACTATGATGCCACAGTTTCTCCATGGAAGCAAAATACTATTTATATGCATAAATCAAACTGGCAATAGGAAAATCAATGTCTGTCAGACAGTAACTGCACAGATCACACTTACTGAATAACAGAAATTCTGTCTCTGAATAGGTGTAATAACACCCATTTCAAGGAATCAGTGCTTTATTTAAGTTATAGATCACTTCTGCTGTCATTCCAAGACAATGAATTTTACAGGTACTGTAGCTACATAGTAAGGTTAGGTACAAATCTTGTTTCTTTCCAAAATGACTTTTATTTATTTGTTAATTTGGCTTTTGTCTATTTTATTGCCACATCTATTTTATCTGAAGGTCATTTTTACAGTAGACGTGGAGAATTTTGGAATGGAAATAAATGCAATATAAAAAGAAAATTCATAACAAGTTTACAAACCCAGCTTTCTCTTAGCTTTGCAATTTACTTACTAGTAAATCAAATGGTTTTTTGTTTCCTTCATATTAAAGCACAACATTTATGTATCTTTGTATAGATGTTGCCTTGTTCTTCACTATTGTACACGGGAGACATTTCAGAGGAAACACTAACTTGCATTTGATATCCTTCCAGATCAGTAAAGTCTGAGCATTTTTTTCCATTAGCTTTATTTCATTTAAAAAATTAGAACAAAATGCAGCATGCAATCCTTACTTTTTATTTATAGGAAAAAAGCATGCTACAACTGACATTTCATGGTTCAGTATAGGAAAGTATTTTGCTTTATAATGTATGATATTTCATAAGCATAGAAATAAAAACTGGAACATACTGGGTAACTGCCCATTCCTACTTATTCTGTCTTGCCTGGTTTTCCAACTGTAAGTATGGAGATGCATAATTAGAGGAAAATAATATAAACATTTCTAGTCTATATAGGCCCCATTACATCAGAATCTAATCTCCAGAGAAAGAGATATTGGCCTGTACCCTAAGACAGAGGTATCCAACCTTTTGGGCACCATGGGTTCCATGGAGAAAAGGTTTTCCACAGACCGGAGAGTGTGTGGGTTTGTGTGCTACCTGCATCCCACGGATGGGGCTTTGCTTGTTTGTGCAGACCAGTTGCTGGCATGCTGCGGCCCGGTACCGGTCAATGGACCCGGAGTTGGGGTCCCCTGCTCTAAGACATTTCCATGGCCAGTCTCAAGTCCTTACCTCTCTCTGGACTTGTCTTCCATCTATTTGAGAAGCTATCTTCTTCTTCTTCTTGTTATTTGCGAAGTTGTATCCGACCCATCGTGACCCCATGGACAACATTCCTCCAGGCCTTCCTGTCCTCTACCATCTTCTGGAGTCCATTTAAGCTCACGCCTACTGCTTCAGTGACTCCATCCAGCCACCTCATTCTCTGTCGTCCCCTTCTTCTATTGCCCTCAATCTTTCAGCTATTTCTACTGCAGTTCTTTTTATGCATCTCTGTGAATGCACTCCTTACAATAGCATATAAGTAGACTTTCTGTAGCTGTTCATTTTTATTAATGTGTATGGGGAGAATTGGATTCAAAAAGCAAATTGCAGTTGCAAGTGAGCACACATACATGTTCCACCTGTTGGGACCATCTTAAGCAGTTGTATCTTTTCCTGGGTCTTTCAGTCTGCCCACTACAACTGATCCATGATCTTAAGAAAGGTATTCCCAACAGGCATGAGCATTTATTGGGAAAGAGCAAGTGTAATCAAATCATAAAAACACACATGACAACAGCATTATACAAACAACATATTTGTGTTATACATCATCATGCAAGTATGTACATGGAGACAGCATTTATACAATGTCATGATATTATACTATCATTATGACATCCTAGCATCTGGCATTGTCAGCAGGTGCATCATGCATGTCCATACTTACTTCAAATCACAGTTTACCTTTTGCGTTTGGATCTATACCTAGCTTTAGATTTTACAGTGCAGTGACGATAGAGAAATCATATGAGCCCTGAAATATACAGCAGGCATAACTGACCATTGATGTAGGAAAAGAACAAGCAGAGCTTGGGGGCGGAGTCAAAAGTGGAATCAATCTGGAGTTTTTTGATTCACACAAATTTAATGCTGACTTTTAGTTGATTAGATTCTTGTGTATAGGCAAGAGCAATAAATTAGCTTAACTGAAATTTCACATGTGGCCCTGATCCTTTGCGCCTGACATTAAAGAGTATTCACTGGTCATTATGGTCCATTAATGAACCATTATCCCAACCTAGATTTGTTCACCGCATTAGAATATGTACAATATCATTTAAATAACAAGACCATATAACTGAAAAGGACAGCTTTGCAGCATGGGAAGATCTCAGCAAGATGAGTAACAATGATGAGGGGGGGAAAAACAGCAATTTCTCTCATTAGTTTTCAAATTTAAAAATTCGTTTAATATTGAATTATGCTTTACAGGCTAAAATGGGAAATGTGGGCACATTGGAGTCCTTTGCAATAGGTTAATCTTACAAAGAAAAATGATTTTGTCACTACATAATCTAAAATTAGTTTATATGGGGTTATACAGTACATCGCTTCTGAACAATTGATTGTTCAGAACATAATTATAACTTTAAAGAAGAAACATCTGAAATTATGCTTCATATCTCCACAGAATTATAAAATAAGTCTCCCGGCTCTTTAGTACAATCCATCTCCATTTTAATACGGTACATCTCTTGGAATATGTACCAACCCGTAACTTTTCTAGAAACCACTCATGCTAGCACCTGCATCTTTCAGATGGAAATCTAAGCCTTATAGTTAGTATTTTGCCCAAGTCAAGGGTGAGGAACAATTGTCTCTCCAGATGTTGTTGGCTTCCAGTTCCCAATGGATCCAGTCATTATAGCTGATGACTAAACAATAATAATGCAGTTCATACTCCCCAAACATCTGACAATAACAGTTTTTCTCCAACCCCCTAGCACAAGACTAGCTGTGGCAGCTGTAAATAAAAAGGTTTCTCACCACTTTTTAGTCACTACTGCCTCTCTAATGCTAGATCTGTTGCCCTAGTCTCAATATTCAGTGTTCAGCTAATGACTTCCTTTTTAACATAACATCTGGCATTCCGATTTTATAGTGTATTATAATTTTGTCAGCAGAGTAAGTAGGTTTTCATTCAGGAATAATTCAACAAAGAACACATTGTGTTGGAGGTGGTAGCATAACCCCCAAATCTCTTAAGAGATGTTGAATACTTTGAAAAAGTTCAGTTGTTGAAGTTCAGTCTTTGGTCAACTTGTATATTTATTTTCTCTTCTTATATTACACACAAATAAAAATCCATCCAATCGGCTGTATTACTTTAAGATATATATTTTTAAAGAATGCCCCCTTCTTCAGTCCACTGTAATTCCAGGGTCTGTGTTTTGACAATAGCAATTTGTTATTTCTTGTCTAAATAATGCTTTCCTCCACCAAGTCTATTACTTAGCAAATGTTGGATAACCAAGTTCAGTGTCTGGTAGCAAAACTGGTGAAAGAAGAATGGAGGGTTGTTGTTGTTTTTCTTTAGAGCTGAAAAAATAGGGACAATATAATGCAAAATGCCTGAGCTGACACGAATCCTAGAGATGCTGCAACCAAACCAAGACTCTGTAAATATTTGCACTTAGCTGCTTTGATCCAGGCATAATCTAAGGTGCATTTTTGAAAAGAATTTGTAAAGTTATGATTGCCTAGCTCACTTTGCCTATGTGGGATATACATGTGGAAGAGAAATTGATGGAGTACAAGCTTCTGAGCATTTGCAATAATTTCTGCAAAGAAGTAAAGCGTAAATAAGATGGTACACAAATAACCATATAAAGACATGGCATGTATGTATTACTATCAGTGTGTGGCGTATACATGTGTCTGTACAAGTCCAAAAAAGCTAGTTACACACAAATAACCTGTTCCATTTCTGCAATATGCTATTACCGCTTTGGACATAGCTGCAGGAAATAAAAAAGCTACTGTACTGGAATGCAGACCAGGAAAAGCTATTCCCAGGAGGTTTTGCCAAATGAAAGGTTGAAATTCTTGAATGGAAACAAACTTTTTAAAAATCAGCACACTGTTCTTTGCATCTAGGAGGACTGTGTTCCAATATGAACTCTACTTTGCAAATATGCTTGCAGTTTGGTAACTTACTTCTCTCTCTCTCTCTCTCTCTCTCATTTATTTATATGGAGGGGGGAGTGGAATGGAAAGGAAAATACTACTTCTGTACACTGGAATGCAATATATCAAGCTGCTCCTTGGAGTAGAAAAAAGCAAATACACCACAGAATATGGACACACTCGGCACGTTAAATATTGTCATTCAGATATTGAAACTAGGCAGAAAAAAAAGTGGTTCTGTTTACCAGATTCCAATCAAGTGGTTAAAATGGAAAGCGGTTGAATTTTTTGCCCTTTTCAGTTCTTTGGGAGATATTTGGAAAATATTTTATGAAGGGCTGTATTTTTAGAATGGCTACATGACATGGCATTTGGATTCCTATCTGGATTTTACTTTTCATATCGCTCTTCCTTTTTTTTCTTTTCTTTTTTCTTTTCTTTTTTCTTTTGCATCAACCGTAATATCAGCTGCATCTTCCTCATCAACCCACGGGTTATTGATGCTGGAAAAGTATGTGGGGTACCCTTGCTTTGGATGAAGATGGTGCATTCGGAAAACACAAGAACAAATGCAATTTAGCCAACCAAGCCAAAATATATTGAATTCCTACCTAGTACCTGCCTCTGTTTTTGCAAACCAACTTTGATCTTACAGCCTAATTCATTTATATCAAGGTTTTTCACGTACTTGAGAAGACAAAGTTTTAACCTAAAATCAGTTTTTAAGTCAAGCTCTTAATCCTGGAATACACTGTTTTAAGATATTAGTAAGCAAGCCAACTTAAAGCCAATTTACTGCATTTGCATCACAGATTATCTCCTGGTTATTGTCTTGGGCAATTAAGAATGATAGGGGAATTTCATAAATAGGCTCTCATCGTTGAAAGGGGGCATTTAAGCCTTGAAGTCCGGTATCCTTGAGGAATCTAAATTTAAATATCTCTAACAGAAGACTATGTAGCTCACACTTCACCACGGTCAGGGAAAGGGGATCCCTGTATCCCTCTTGGTAATTGGTTTCAATAGCTCCCTGCTGTTAAGAATATACTTAATCTTGATGATGATGGTAATAGTTGCAATGCCTCCAAAATCAGACTTAAGATATATGAGTTCACAGATGATGTACTTCATTTTAAATTACTCGGATTTGTTTCCTGATAAGCAAGGAGATACCTGTGCCCACCTCCTGCTTATTTAATACAAAACACCAAATCAGTTGCTGATGGACCATGAATGTACAGAAGCTCATTAGAAACATGATTTCTAATATTTATATTTCTTGCAGTCATCTGGCCATTAGCACTCATTCTGAGAGTTGTTGAGGCTACTTAGAGGTGCCCTCAGGTCAATTGAATAGTGCAAATAGGTGTAGAACCTTTTTGGAACTGCTGAAAGAACTGTCTTGTAAACAGGAGATAAGTGGTGTCATATCCCTCCCCTTCTGTTGAGAGAGAGCTGTTCAAATTTAATGTATATGGCCTCTTTGACCCCTCTTTTATAGAAAATAAAATTCTTACTCAAGCAATCCTAGGTTCCATCATAAAGAAACAGTACTGTACTTAGAGGCTATCACATCTGGAGATGTCATGGGCAGGAACACAAATATCCAGTGAAAATATATCTCTGTATTCACATACAGAGGATAATATTCCCTTCATTTTTCCCGTGCACGAGAGTGATTGAGATTGCATTGTAATCCTTCTTTTCTAAAATGATCTACCCTGACATGTAGTGGTTTCTAAGATAATAGTCATTTCATTGGATGATCCATCTGTGCTTGACGAGATTCTTTAGCTAGCCCAAGGGTCTTCAAACTAGGCCCTTTTATGGCTTGTGGACTTTAACTCTCAGAATTCCTCAGCCAGGCACGCTGGCTGAGGAATTCTGGGAGTTGAAGTCCACAAGTCATAAAAGGGCCAAGTTTGAAGACCCCTGAGCTAGCCTTTCCCAATCTACATCTATAACTGATTCTGGGAATTATAAGCATGCATACATTCTGGTTAATTCCTTCCTTTACTGCAGGCTAGTGGACCATTCAGTTGCAGTTCAACCTACCAGAGGCGTCTGGTTTTCTAGCTATTTCAATCCCGTGCTTTAGAATCTGTTGCATTTTGGATGTTAATAGTGGAAATTGAGTGTGTGGAAGCCTTACAGTACCCATTGAGCTATCATATGAGCAAGGAAGCTGCTCTTTTCATTACATTCTTTGTTCAATTCGCTGTGGAAAAAATATGTTATAGTAAAAAATCAGCAGCACAAAAAGCGCTCAGAAAGGGGACAGTTAGCAAGAGACGAAAGCTTCTTAACAATGGAATGAATGGCTGCACAAATAAATATATAATAAAGCAAGGCCAGCTCTCTCACTCCATAAAACTGATGCTTGTTGTAAGAGGTATGCAAGAGGGACTGAGAGTCCTTTTTGACAGGCTACATAAGGCATGAATAGACTTATTCATTTCAATGGAACTTTTGTGCACTCCGGGGCTGCAAGGCGGGATTCCAGGTAGAAAGCATGGAAAAGTATCCTGTTTTATTTGAATTAAACCTTCTACCATAGCAATTCGGTCTGATTTAGGCACGAAAAATGCAATTCCATATAAAAGCATTAGAAAAGAACAGATAGAAGTGCAAAAAAAAAAAAAAAGCAGATGCAACTTTTAAAATTATTTATATTTCATATGATTATGATTGCCATTATTCGAAATGGTCTCAAGGCTAATTCAATAAACTATTTGCCTACTCACCGATTATATTTTCTGACAACATTTATCTTCTCTGTGTAAATTGGTAGTTTGTACTGGACACAGCTGAAGGAAGGCCCAAAATTACTGCAAAACATTACTCTCAAAACTTTCCAAACAATTGCTTCCCACCATTGTTGTTTAAATTGAGTAATGAGTTGATAATGGAGGAGAATCTGGTATTCATCCCATTTAAACCAGAGATGCTACTAATTAAAAAAAAAATCCCCTTGAAGGCTAAGGTTCAGTCCTTTTGCATCCCCTCCGAAAAAGCAAGTCTCCTGGGTACTCCTTGAGCCTTAGTTGTCACTGGATTCACAGGCAGTAATTTGTAGCAAGGGACAAATTTATACTATAACAGATAATGTCTCACCAGAATTGGCCAACTTTGACAAAAGTTATCACATAATAGTTGCTCCCTGTCTTCACTATCACAACTACTTCTGAGGGATATCCAGAAGTTGCAATTGATTCAAAATTCAGCACCTCAGCTGCTAACCAATATGAGAAATGGGTATTCTGTGATGCCTTCATTCAAAAAATAAAATCTATGCTATTTGCAATAGCTTACCAGGCCCAGATTAAAATATTGGTGTTGCCCATTTAAAACCCAGGATTTCAGGATTGCCTCTTCCTGTTATTAACCTGTACATCTATTAAGATTTACAGGGAAGGACTTCTGAAGATGCTGCCAATATCAATATCTAGCACAGAAGTGGAACTTCTCCTATGTCACTCTCAGGCTGTAGTTTCCATTCCCTCAAGAATAGTATTTGGCAGGGCTTTTTTTCTCATAGAACGCCCAGAACGGAGTTCCGGCACCTTTTTTGGATGGAACCTTGTAGGGTAGGCAAGGCGGGTTGTACGACGTATGTGAGTTCCGGCACCTTTTTTTTTTTTTTTTTTTTTTAGAAAAAAAGCACTGGTATTTGGCCCCTTGTATTTCTTGTTTTAGAAAAACAGCCAAGGTTGTTCTTTTTTTCAGGGGATTTAATTGTTAATTAACATTTCCTCTTATTGTCTTTAAATCTTTCTCTCTTTGTATTTTTGCATTTTATTGATTATTAACCAACAGATGTAATCAAATCAAATCAAATAGTGGCCTAGGGATTCTCTCTTTTTTTACATAATATATTTTATTGATTTTTTTAACATAGTCACCTTAACATTTGGTAAACAGTGTCTGGGTTTATATTTAAAAAACATTCACTAACAGTTAGTTTCTATGACCTATAATCCACATAATAGCTTTACTTGATTTCCTATTTTTCCCATAATGTTTTCTTTTGCCAACCTTAAGTTAATACAATTTTTGTTGTTTTGATAGATAACAATTGGATATATATATATTTCTAATATTTCTACAGATAATAATCACATCAATATAATATTTCTTTTTTATCTAGTCATTCTGGTTGCCTCATCATAGATCCTGTTTACAGTTCTTGTTTACATTTGTGTTCCCCACAATGCTCAAGACATTCTTACTGGTTAAGATTTTCTCAAAGTTAATTACATTTAAATATTTAAGTCTATTTTTCTCATGTAAGCCATCCCAATACTTTTACCTTTCTTAAGGAATAAATAAGACTAAAAAAAGAAAAAAGACAGCCTAGGGATTCTCAACGTATATATGATGACCTGGCTGCCTTTCATTTTGTTGATAAAAGAACAGTAGCATTAACATGTCTTGAATTTGCTTAAATACAATAGAAGAGCAAGAAGTGGGATTGTTGTTTTCGACAACTAATTGACTTCTACACTGCCAACCCATCCATCTGAAAAAATATGCTTAAAAATACCTTTCCCTGGTTTTGTTTTTAAATGGTTGAGCTATTAATGCACTATTTGTGCTAATTACTATAGTTTATTGTTCTTCCCATAAGAATGTATTCCACATTTTTAGGCAGCACAGCACTATATGGTCTCCAGTTCTCTTTCTCAAGACAAATTTTTTTTTAAAAAAACTATCTAGACACTGAAAATGTATTCAGGAAATGGGAATAATTTTAGCTAATTATGAATTGAAAATTGTTCATGTTGAAAATAGCTTCTTATAGCCCTGGGCTGCAGAAACTGCATAAGGAGAAAAGAAGAGTATTGTGTTAGGTCCAGAATTAATTACTATTTTGGAGCAAATTTCAGGTTGTTTTTTTTCTGTGCATGAATAATCCAATGCCTTATTCAAAAATTGTACTCAGAGGAAGACAAAATGATCAGTCAAGAAAACATTCACATGAATTATGAACTTTATTGTAACTGAGCAGTAAAATATGTCTGATAAAAAAACATAAAATTATTTTTATTAGTTCAATCCATAGTACCATATTCCAGAAAATAACCAGAAAGGGAAGTACTATGGTTTAGTGGTAGAATGCATGCTTTTAATGCAAATCATGCCAGGATGAATTTCAGACACATCAGATGAATTTCTGTAAGATCAGAAATTCTGGTCATACAGAGCTATCTAGTGAAACATTTCCTTTTAGCTATTAGTTAACAAAAAGGCTATAGAACACCCACACTTCCAATTTTTACAGGTATCAATCAGTCCATTATCCCTGGCTATTCATAGCTATTTTGGATCTACAGATGATCAAACACTCCTAGTTTTCTTCTTTCCTCCAGATTTTTTTTAAAAGTTCAGCCCCCTAATTTTCTTATTTTTGCTCAAAAGCATTTGCACAGAAACCACAGTATGTGGCATCTACTCCAATAAGTGGGTTTTACATTTACCTCACTAATATACTTTATAGCCATTCATGATATGTCTACCTCTTGCTCCTAGGAGGACAAAAAAACACCCCCAGGCTTCTTTTTTGACCATAGAAAGAAATGATTAAAAACTGGAAAATGTTCTCTCTATTTTAAAAGCTGCTTTGCCATTCTTTTCATGTGATACACTAGTATTTTTTTTCCCATTTTGATTTGAGGAGAATCCATTTTTGTACCAAAATATGTCTCCATGCCTTCTTAATACCTACAAGCTTGTCTTGAGGGAATGGATTAATTAATATTTTTTTCCAATCCTACCTCAAGGGATTACGGTATGTGAATCACCTCCAAAGCAATCCTTGCCTTCTACAGCCTTAAACAAGAAACTAATTATTTTGTTCATTTCTACATCAGCTTTTTCTGATATAGAAAAAAGACCTTTTCCAACAGCCTGGATGCTACCACTTTTATTCCCCTTTTCTTATAGAAGAAACTGCCAAACTAATGTCATTTCTTCAATCTCCTTTAGGTTTTGTGACTGCCTAGATTAGAACAAAATTGGGGACCAGAAATAAAATTTAGGTCAATAGACCATTCTGGAGATTCATTAAATAACTAAAGATTAAAGGTTCTATAATTCTTATTCTGGGGTTGCAAGGGTTTTTCAGAAACAAAAACGTCCAGTTAGTATCTTTTTGTTTGTTCATCCATCCCTCTGTTGTTCTATAGATTTTTATTTGATCTTCTCCCCATAGAGCTTAAGTGGGCATATGCATGATTAAATCCCCCTTGTTACACTTCTTCGGCCTTCTGAATGGTAAGTCAATGAATGTCTTTAGGTTAACAAATAAATTCCATGATTGGAGCAAATGCCAATATTTATCCATTACATCAGGTTGGCATATTGCAATTGTCTTCTGCTATATTCATTTTCTTGGAGCATTTTGAAACTGAATACTTTAGAAACATGGTTTGCAAGTTATGTGGTTTGGCCATTTTTAGTTGGTTTGTCTAAAGCCCAAAGGGAAATGGGGGGGGGGAGCAGCATTTCTATTTAGGATTGAAATAAAGACATTCCACATAAAACTCTCTAACGTGTGCCTGGCTGAGGAATTCTGGGAGTTGGAAGTCCATGAGTCATAAAAGGGCCCAGTTTGAAGACCCCTGCTCTAATGAAAGTCAATTGATTTTTTTTTTAAAAAAAGAAAAGAAAAAGAAGAACAACAAAGTGTTAGTTCAGTGGTTCTCAACCTTTTTAATGCCGCGACCCCAACCGGTCATAAGTCGAGGACTAAACCGGTCGTAAGTCGAGGACTAAACCGGTCGTAAGTTGAGGACTACCCAACCGATCGTAAGTCGAGGACTTTCCCTGCCTGGGAGCGCTGCGCTTGCGTGGTTCACCCCCTCTGCCGGCCGAGGTGTAGCTGGCAAGCGGCAGAGACGGAGCAGGCCAACCACCAGCTGGCCCAGCCCAAGGGAGGTAAGGCACCCGCCGGAAAAGGGGAAAAAAATGGCAGACAGCCTTGCTTGGCGACCCCCGTGAAATGGTCGATCGACCCCAAATGGGGTCCCGACCCACAGGTTGAGAACCGCTGTGTTAGTTGTTAATAAAACTTTGCTCTGCCTCACACTTGGAAAGTAAAACATTCTAATACTGTGATAATATTAAAAGAAAAGCCTGCAATAATTTCTTTTGCTCAAATACCATAAACCTTCTACCAGTTTATTTTATTCAAAGCTATGTACTTATTTTCATCACTCTTAAGAGAAAAAAA